>NW_009632163.1:0-16546 GCF_000690535.1 Cariama cristata
TGAGCCGCTGCCTCACACCTGCCCGCCGCGGCCTACATTCGCCACGGCCCAGCTTGGGCGCTCACCCAGCCCTCGACGGCCGGGGAGCCCCGCCGGGACTGAGGGGAGCAGGCAGAAGCTGTAGGCTGGCCGTGGGGAACGGAGTGAAGCAGCTCAGCTAATCACCTGGTGATACAATTGCTCTGTTTCTGGTCTTCAGAGGTTTCACTTAAGCACTAAATCTTCAGCCTTCCATGTGCAATTGTTTTCCAGTCAGGTAACAGCCATCTTCCAAAGGCAGCAGCCAGATCCGAGAGTCGCACATCGTCCTTGCGTGCTCACAGGACACCTCGCTGTACCTGGATGAAGGCAGGATGGCAACAAATTAACTGTGGCAAAACTGAAAATACATAAACCCCTGCATTATTTCCTAGCACACAGGTGAAAAGAGGGGGAAAAAAAAAAAAGTCTTGGTCTGAAAGAAGAGACCAAGGTATCCTGCTCTGAGGAAAAAAATTGAGGCCTCGTCCCTTGAGCAGGCTGTGCTGGGATGGGCCCCTGTGTGCACACAGGCCCCCGCAGCTCCTACTGACTGTAACTGGATAAGTGGAATGAGACGGAGGAAATACTTAGCACTATGTCTGCTCATGAATGCTTGTTTGCTTCCAGGATCGAATCCAAAAAACACAAGAGCAGCACTGTCAACATGAATCTTAGTTGAAAATAATAATTAAGAAACTAATAATATTTTCCAACGCTTTTACGTTCAAAGGCTTTTTCTATAGATTTTTTTTTGCGGTTCATTTGAACAACAAGCAAAGAGTCAAGTTTCAGTTTTCACTCAATTTTTGTGAAGCATTTGGACAATACTGTTGTTTCACACCGCCACAGGTGAATTGTCAAATCCCCATTATGAAACACTATGAAATATGAATGTTTGTAAATATATCATTACCCATCTTGATCAAAATAATCAGAGAGGTAAATTAATTTAATTCAGGGATGTAGTAATCACTTTTGTCACAAAAAAAACCCAACATCTGAATACAGGAGAGTGGCAAATCTCTATTGGTTTTGGAAAGAAGTTTGTCTTTTCAAAAATCTTAGCTTCTGCAGATATTTTTAATATGATGTTACTGAATTATTTCATTTTAGTTAACCAAAAGTGGATACATTAATAGTTGAAAAGCAGCTCATTTTGAAAACAAATACTGTCAAACTTGGAGACCCCATTCCATTACCCTGACCCTCTCCGTAAGTTGCGTATGTGCAAGTGCAACTGTGATGAAGGTTTCTGAATTTTAACAATCATAGCAGAAATGCCGGGAGGGATAAACAGATGAATACTTTTATGCAAGTGATTAGCACACATGAATGGAGCCAGACTGAAAGAAATGGGATTTGAATCTCTATACGTAAGACAAAAATGCAGATACTGTATTTTTGTACTGCTGCCTATTAGTCTGGAAAGACAACTCCTGGATAGGAATAGATTTGCTAAGGACTGAATGGAAACTAAACTATTGGTAGAAGCAGCCAGCTAATACCGCTAGGTCCCAGCAGCAAGAACTTGATGAGGCCACCTATGCATTTCTCTCGTATCAATGAGATGAGATCAGAGACTAACTTCTGACTTCAGCTGACCTCAGCCAATTTGAACCAACAGCCTAGAGGCCCTGCGTCCTACAGTGTCCTCAAGTCAGACTATATGAAATACTAAACAATTAGAAGTTCATACCCTCACCATATTTTTTTTTTTAATTCCAGATGGCCAGATACCTAAAAGCCACTTCTCTCATATCCAAACCTAGTATTTAAAGGTCAAGATGAAACTCTCGTTTCCTGTTTCAGAGGTTGACCTTTCCAAGGGCAGCAGCAGGCCAAGTTCACATACTCTCCTGCTTTCTCTATTGAGGATTTTGGCTTTTGGAGCGTACTCCAGCTGGACACCACAAGAGCTGAAGTCTAGCAATTTTCTGGGTACAATGCAAAACATTTATTTAGTTTAATGAGACTTTTTTTATTCCTGAAAATAATAGCATGGTTGCTAATGTGCATGAATGCAGCTAGAGTGAGTGGTTCTTTACCGCTCCTTCACACAATTTGTGTTTACAGCGCTGACTACCTGGCAGCTATGGCAGCAGACATTTGTTACATCTATAAAGTTCAAACTTTTTTTTTTTTTTAATTGAAATTACACTCATCTACATTTCTTCAACTGCAATAGTTAAAGACATTGTCTCTATGGGGAAATTAATCAGAACGGCTACTGCAGATTAAGCTCTCCTATAATTAAATCATTTTGAAATAGAATATCTATACAGCAGCTATCCCACAGTAAAAAGGAACATTATTCTGGAAGAATAATTTGGGTCAATTTCTGACCAAACAGATCAGTGGTGTTTTTCCCTGTTGTGGTGATAAGTTATTGTTTTTCTGTTCCTTGTCCTAACACAGCTTTACATCTAAGCTCTTGCCTCTAACAGGATTTTGGCTCTAACAATCTTCCTTTCTTCCCAACACTTTTATATTGCTTTATCTGTTACTTTTTTCTCACCTAGCTGCTTTCTGACCTGAACAAGTAATATCTCTGTGAAACACTAGCCATGCTCCTTTAGGCACTGAAGGAGGTCAGCTTTGGCACCGATTAGCCATCTGAATCTGGGGCACACTGGACACCTTAGTCAGAAATTATCTCCTTAAGTCTGGATCAACAGCTAAACCCTTCAAACCTCCCTCTGCTTCTGTGGCTCCCTATCTTAGTCTTGTAATACAGCTGCCCTGATGACTTCCCTGCATGATTTAAAAGGCTTCAAGCCAGAGCAGAAATGGGCACTGCTAAATCACTATAAAAATACCAATTAATCTATCCTGTGAGTTGGGAGGTATTACCCCTATCATACAGAAAAGGGGCTGCCACCAGGGCCAAGGGACCATGCAAGATGCAATTTTTCAGTACCACAGTGAGAATTCAGAAGTGTTTAGCTCTTAGCCAGCCACAGATCTATACTGCCCCTTTCAGAAAGATGAAATCCCCTGTTTACCTGAAGAATTTGTGTACAGCTGAACTCCAGCATGAAAGGTAAGAAACTGTGCTAATTAATAACTTCTCTTTCACAGCTCCAGTAAGTATATGGCAGAGCAAGAATACAGAGAATTCTATTCAAGATAGCAGAAGCTGAGCAAATTCAAGTCCTTTGATATTGTGTGCTGTATCAGGGCTAAGTATTCTCACCTGTCAGCAGTTAGCTGCTCTTAAGCCAGACGCTAGAAAAGGCTGGACTGCTTCTGCCAGTGTATCACACAGCTCCTTCTGAAGAAAAAAAAAAAACAAAACCACACACAAAACCAAACCAAACACACACCCCACCAGTATTTTCCATGATATTGGTCAGCAGCACTTTTTTTTTTTTTTCTATTTTGTAACTACACTACAAACTTCTACAAAATTGTAACTCACTCCTTCAAGATTTCTGCGCCTTTCACTTGCTCCATCTCCTTTCTGCAATCATTCCACAAGCAAGAGTTTGGGAGTCTAATCCAAAAACTTGCCTTTCCACTGCCTTTCAGGAGTCTGGGTTTGCAGACTGGAAGACCGTAATGGAAGCTGAGCTGCAAATCCCACATTACCGTGGGCCATCAGACTTTGTGTAGGTCTGCCATGGAGATGTGCACCTGAACTTCTTTTCACAGGTTTCAGCAAATTCAAGAATGCCATTTTCAGCTAAAGTGTGAGGAACAGACTACAGATACATGCACTGACTGCAGCACGTTTTCTGCTGATTTATTGACTGTGCATAAATACTACACTATAACTGTCATATTTAACCACAAAGAGAGAAAGCTGTATGCTCAGGAAAATAATTCAAGGCAACTCAGAGATTTTCATCTGTCTTCCATGCACTTCAGAAAAAGAGGCCTATTAGCAAAGGGGCAGAGTCCAGCCAGCATGATTTTCTCCCCCTCTCCAAGACATGGGTTAACCCTTTGCTGTGCATGGTACAGAGTACCTTTCCTCTTTCTGCAAGGTTTTTATGTGAGCACAGCTAATACTGCCCACGGTCCAAAGGTGAAAGCCAGATCACCACAGCCTGCATAACAACAGACAGAGTTTAATTTCCATTTTGCTTTAAAGACCAATGAAAAGGGGATGAGGAAGTGATTGGTTGCCTAAGATGGTGTATCGTTTTGCAATAATGGTAGATAAGCAAAATTCTGACAAAATGTCTCCGAGAAGACATAAAATGAGTCCATGAAGCAGCACTTTGAACAGCAAACCAGGCTGGAACAAATTTCCAGACAGGCAAGGCTTTCTATATGAGAACTGGTTTCAAAGTCCAAGATACTTTCCAAAGAAGAAACAACATTCAGAATAAAAGTTTGCAAAACATTCTGACTACTGAAAAAGAAACTGAAACCCTCTTGGTAAATTTAGCAAACTGGAGAAATGAGTTACTCTAAATGTGTAGATGAGAAAAAGACATTAAAATCATGCGCATACCTATGCATATGCAGGGAGACACAAAACTGAAAGCGCTTGCTTTGACTTAGTGCATCTTTGTGATCAAACTACAAATAACATCAGATTAACAGGGTGGATCCCCCAGCTCCAAGACTATATATCCCACCAAGTTCTCCCCACATAAAAATTTATCATCTCTCTCTTATAAATGCTGGGAGACAGCAGAGCCTGTTCTGGAGGGAGAATTAAAAAAAAAAGGGAGAGGAATTTCTGTCTGAGACAGGAGAGGCTTGCACCAGGCAGTCACAGCCACGGGAAGCAGCGGGTCACAGGCCGGGGATGCTCTGACCTGTAGGCGCATTTGAATTGACATCCAGCCAAGAACCGTGTGAAATTCCCTGTTACTTCCTTTTACTGGTCTTATGCTAAGTGTTGCTAAGCTGTACCTGGGAATCAGGCCAAATCAGCTTGGGATCTTTGGATGAAAGGCATTATAAAGAAAAAAATAAAAAAAATCCAGAGTATTACCCATGTGGAAAGCAACAATATGAATTAAATGAATGTGCAAAGTAGCAGGATTTGGATTTTATTACATTCTACAAGGTAAAATATAAAGACGGAGTAAAAAATTGCCTCTTCTGAGGAAAGCGACACCCTTCTGCCTGGGTTTCCATGAGGAAGAGTAATAAACACAGTACGTAGTTACCAAAACTAACACTTGAAAACACACATTTTTAAATAGACTGGCGCCAACAGGGACTGGTTAGGAAAGTAATTTTCCTGGGCTAGGGTACACAACTTTGTGCCACCAAGTGAGAAGTTAACATTGCTTCATATATTACCCATCAGCATTTATTTTATGACAAAGAATACTCGTGTAGGCTGAGGACCTGCTCTGAACTGACAGGATTCATCATAAAGGGAAAGCCACACTTGCCTGTTTCATTTCTGGACACAGTTCTGATTTTTTACTACATACATGGCTGCACATATACAATATATATGTTCCTGCAACACAAATTCTCCCTTATAGAGTTCAAAGTATCTCCCACAGAAAAATTAATCTAACTTGACCATGCATTCCACATCCTGCTTGTGCCTGATCCAAAGCGGACCAGACCCCGCTGTGAGTCTCAGGGAGCCTCAGCCCTCCAATTTCAGCTCTGCGAGTCACTTTTCAGCCCTCAGCATTATTTCACTCCACCGGGAACACCCACTGTCACCCACTGACGTGGCACCAGTCTCAAAAAAAAAAGTTAGGGACAGTCTCCAAAAATATCAAGGGAGATCACTCTGTGGAACTTTGTGCTGAGAGCACCTAAAATCAAGTTACTGGTCCCGAATTGGAAATCGGATGTCTTATTTAGGGATAAATATTAATATTTCTGACATCACCATAACAGATCATCATCACCTTACTGAAACTGAACGCTTTCATGGCATCACTATGTTTATTTTATCATCATTTAGTTGCAAAAAAAAAAAAAACAACACACCTCAAAGCTCCTGCAGAAAACACTGTGCAGTAAAAGCATCGCATTTTACCATAAGCATTTTTCACAAAATATTTTTTTCCCCCCACAGAGGAATCCAATATTTCATCCTAATGACTATTCCTCATTGAAGACAGTTACAGAAGTGGACAGAATTATCTACTTGGAGCACAAGCTTTGGTGCCATGTGAGCTCTCGCTGGCTCTGCTACAGACCTTCACCAGCATCTTCCATAGGTACCTGGCCTTCCTACCTTGGTTTCCCCAGCTGCACAAGGGCTTATTTTGTTCTTTTTAACTATTTTTCAAAACCACTCAAAACTGTACCAAGCCCTCGCTAAAGTGGTAAGAGAAATCAACCCTGCCCTGTAGTTCTTGCAAGCTAATTTCAGACATGATCTAATGAGTGGGTGGTAACAAGACAGCAAGGCGGGACAAGAGAGAAAGGCCCAAGCAGCACTGTTGAGGTTAGAAGGAAACGCAGCAAAAAAGCAAGTGCCTAAGAGAATAAAACAAAGATCCTTTCGTTCTTCAATTTTTTATGTATGTGTGTTTTGTTTTGTTTTTGTTTTTTTCCCCCCAGATAAATGAGGAAGAGGAAGCAAAGGGCCATCTCCTGAGGTATTGGGTAGGTGTTTGGAAGAAACAAGTTTCCAGGAAGAGCTTAGGCAGGCATGCAACCTCATCTTGTGAGACCAGCTGTCTGTGTAATGGCATGAAAAAAGGAGATGGCAGGAGCAGACAGTGCAGTGCAGCAGCATTGCCAGCAGCGCAGACCAGATGGGAAATTCAAAGAACTGAGACACAGCAGCAAGCAAGAAATAGGCGTGCAGAGTCTTGAACAGTCAGCTCGAACACAACCGTGTAGGAAAAAAGGGCACAAGGTGGAAGAGCTGTGTGACTTTGCCAGATTGAAAGAGCAGCAAGGCGTATCCTGCAGATGCTTGCGCCTGGATCTGAAGACATTTGCATTTGCCCCTCTCTAAATGGGGTATTTATGCCAGATAGGAACATCAAATTTTAAAATAAAAATGTGCTATCTCTTTTACTCCTCTGTAACTTAAGATTAACACATGATAGAAGATATTGTGCATATTCTGGACTAAGCAGAAAAAAAAATGCTCTGCTTTCTCTGGAGTTGCTGTCTTTGTTCATGTTTAGCACTGCTGACCTTGCTCAGTACAGACTGAATTACTGAACTTCCTGATCTTTCAGGTCCTGATTTTGTCACTTCCCTGCACTCACTCAATTTTTACATATTAAGTTCGAAGGTTTGTTGGCAGCAAAGAAGAACTTCAAATCCAGACACTTCTCCTGTTTACTTGCTGCATGCTCTTACCTAGTTTTGTATACAAATGCAACCTCAAACTGGAGAGGGGTACAAGAACAAAGTTTTCTCTTCCTTTCAGAGGCTTTTGGCAATCTCCAAGAGCTGAAAGCTAATTATTTTGGCAGAGAGAGGCACCAACAAAGAATCTTTTAACTATGGCGTTCCTGTACAAGGTTTCCTTGACGCTTTTGTCTGAGAGGAAAAGGAAGGAGAGAAGTAATAAAAAAGCCCTTTTTTTTTTTTTTGAGATACAGAACAGCTTCCCTACAAGAAGAAATTAAATAGACAAGAGCTCCTCAGGTTGGGAAAAGAAGATGACTGCAGAGGGAAATTATAGCAGTCTAGAAAATGCTGGATGGAGAAGGTAAATACAGAGTAATTGTTCACTTTCTCTTGCAGTACAAAAGCTGAGGGGGCATCCAACAAAGTCATTAAGCAGCAGGTTTAAAACAAACACACCCAAAAGGAAGTACTCTTTCATACCATCCGTAATTGTATTGTGACAGTCAGCGCCTCAGGAGGTTGTGGAGACTGAAAATGGATTTTAAAAGGCATTAAACAAATTCATGGGGGATGGCGGGATCAACGGCAAATAAACACAGTAGCTTAGATGAAACTTTTGGGTTTTCAAACCCTTACCCAGCTGATTTCCCAAAGCTGGGAGGAGACACGAAGTCCAGATGTGGCCTTTTTCTTCATTGCTAAGCATCTGCTGCTGGCTGTTCCTGGAAAGAGCGTGGCAGTTCCTGTTGTTCTGTGCTGAGCTACGAGGCCGAGTGTTGCACATCAGTACTAAGCAGTAAAGAGTTCTCTGCATTCTTCTGCTCAGCTCTTCTCCATCTTCCAGCAGGCTTTCCCCGAGGACAGGAGATGCTTCTGGCAGGGCTTTACAATCCAACCGCCCTCCCATTTTCCCTAGAGCAACCACACTTACAATTGCGCAGAGAGAGAATATCGCATTAGATAGTGAAGTGCTAATCTCAGGTTAAAACAAGGAAAATTTTAATCTTACGTTTTGGTATTTAATTGTAGCCTCTGTATCTCATATTCAAAGGGTAGAAAACTCAGCTGTCCTCCATTCTTGGTCAAAAAATTCCCCAGTCCCCAATAATAATAATTTGGTACTATCTACAAAAAAAGAAAGACAAGGCAACTAGACAACTGCTCTCCACGGCCAAGTGAAATTAACAATTTACCTCAGATAGCAAGGAAAAACAAACAAACCAAAAGAAAAACCAGAAACTCCACCCTGAAGTCACTCAGTTTCACTTTTAAAAAATAGTAACAGCAATAAAAGATTTAATACGCAACACTTATAAGAGACAAGAATTTCCAGTTATGATTATGCCCAGCTTTTTTTTTTAAAAAAGGCTGTAATAACATCAATTATCTTCCAAATAATTTCAGAAAAGAGTCAGAAACATTTTCAAACTTCATTTATTCCCTATTCATCTAAACCCATTGTGTTTGCAAGGAAAAGCCAATTGTACTCGGAGTTTGTGCCAGCTATTTCCCATGTCACAACATGCTCATTCATCACCCCAACACTTCTCCAGCCTTGCACAACACACACTCTACAGCATCACCAAGCCAAGGTCAGGCAGCTTGTCCCTTACTCCCCAGCAGCCCCACCTTCTCCTGCTGTCCCCTTCCATCTCCCTGCTGCAACCTCCCCTTTCCTCCCAACACGCACACACCCTCCTGCTCCCTCATTTTACCACCCAGCACCCAGGCAGAAAAGAAAGAGAGGAGAAAGCAGCAGAGAAGCGGGGAGAGAAAAGGACACAGTGGGTGATCAGTGCTGGGCACAGACTTTACATGTATACAATAAATGAAATGGGATTAAAAATTCAAGCAGGAAGACCACAAAAGCCTAGTGATGGTCTAGCACAGTGGAAATCCGTGATGAGCTACTGATGACTCAAGGTTTCCACAGCACTTGTATTCTCAGCTTTGGAGCACACTAAGCAAAAAATATAAAGCAAGTGACATACTTGCACTAAGGTGGGAGGGTCCTAAGTTGTTTGGCACCCCTGCTAATATGGTTCTCCTGGAAAGAGAGAGTCACTGATACCAGACTGTGCCCTTCAAGGGTTAGTATCTCAGTGCCAATGCTTTGGATTTTCCTACTAAGAGCTCACAGCCCCTTTGCCTTTCTCCAGATGCTCAACTCTCATCAGTGCTCACACACATTAAGGAACACAGACAGGAGAGAAATGAAAATGGTGGGAGAATGGACATACAGAAGCAAAATAAGGAAAAAACACTTTGAAAAGTAGTTGTGAAAAAAAGCGTAGATCAGAAGGAAAACAAGCACAGAGAGAAGCATAGTTCTAACAAGGTTCCTGTTGTTCTTTAGAAAGAGCCACAATTACACAAAATGCATAACTTAATAAACTGAAACCATAATTTACCCTTTGATACTCGTAACAGGAGCTTACCTGAATCACGTCCCAGGCAAACAGTCACCTGATAAAACTAAAGTGACCATAAAAATTGAAGGTAACTTTTTTGATTTAGAAATAAGTACCAAATATGGTATTAGCCATCAGACTACTTAAAATAAAAAATCGTAACAGTATATGACATCTCAATGCATCAAGGCACAACACTACAGAACAGTGGCAACAAAGGAAAAATTAGCCTCAGCCTTCCAAAGAGAATTTCAGTGAAACACAGACATTTCACTTAATAGGCTTTGACTGTGGGTATTTTAGCTGTAGGCAGTCTAGCCTGGTGCACTTTGAGCTTAATTCTCAGAGGTATCAATCACTTGAAACTCCAGATGAACTCAATAAGATCAGCAGCTGATGCTAGTCAGAGTCAGGCCCAGCTGTCCTGAAATGGTTAATCAAACAGCTGCATTAAAAAATGTGAATCCACCGAAGTTTTGCCAAGCAGGGATTCATCTGTAATAAGATTAAGAGGGCAGCAGGACCCTAAATCCGAGGATACTGCCTGCCATCACTGGCAGAGCAATAAACAGAAAATAGAAAGACTTTTGTTCTAATAGTGATATCCAAACATATTATTTTCCATATGAAGCACAAGCTGCAACATGCAGTGCTCCTGCATGAAGACGGTCAGTCCCTGGGCCTGAAGGGAGAGCAGGACAGCACCTGTAGCTATGTGGGTTGCAGCTCCTCCAGGGAATGCAGCTACGACCAGTGCATTCCTTGCTAATTAAAGACAGTCCCCAGGCTGCCAGCCAATTACCCCTGCAATCCTCCCATGGCCACGTTTGCAAACCTCTGGTCAAATAAGGGATATGTGGAGAGCTTGGATGGTAAGTAAACTCAACTTTAAAGCCTTGATGCATACCAGATACAACCATAATATTTTTCTTCCTCATTTACTATTTTCAAACAAAAGCAGTAAAGGATTATCTGTCATCAAGCTGAGCTCCTCCCATCTTGTGGAGCTGCAGCTCACTTGCAGAGACTTAGAAAATGTCCTGTGGACCCTTCATCTCCAAGCACCAGGGCCAGCATATCCACAGCACCCCTGGCTACTGGGAGCTGGTGATGTGGCAAACACTTGAGGGCAATAAAATAAGATAGGGCAGTGCTGCAGCAACGCCACGGGAAACTGCTGTACTTGCTGCAAGCATAACATGGAGACTCTTGCAGTCAGTGCAACTCTTTCTCAAAGTACAAAATGAGAATCTTACCTTTTTCAAAGCTTTTCTTCAGCTATACAGAGCTGCGTGTGTGCAAGTGTTATACTCAGCTGCTTGTTTTCCCAGTAGATAGGCAAGAGTGCTATCTAATTTCCCAGGCCAGGCCTACACTGTGCCTGCTGTCTCAAAATGGAGCTTTTCCCTAACATCATTAAAATAAAGCAAGCCCATCTAAGAAATGGTAGTCTTTGCAGACAATGGACTTCAGGGGTTTGCTAACTGTTCTTTCCTACTGAGGTTTATTTTCTCATCATAGCCTAATCATTAGTTTTACAGGGGTACAGAACGTACACATAACTCAGCAAGGCAGCTGGCAGTGGCCACATCCTGCCTCTTGCCAAAATCCACTTACGAAGATCTAAACAAGCTTGGTAAAAATCCTCATTTTGAGATTGCTCTCCAACCAAGAAAGCAGCCAGGAATGATTCTGTCACAACCAGGTCTTCCCACACACACTGCTTTCATCTTAATTTTTATTCATAGGAACATGCAAATTTCCTGCACCATGCGCTGGAAATTGCTTCTGTTGCATTTCCAAAAGACATTGGAGGATTTCAGCATCAGTCACTGTGTCACACAGGCCATAAACCAAATTTTAACAGACAAGAGTGGAAAAAATCCTGAACCAAGAACTAGCATGACAAATGTACAGAGAAACTCAGTCTTCCCTCTGAAAACACTATTGTTTATTGCTGCTAAGGTCAATGAAACTATAAGCAAACTGCTTTAGCAAACCCCACGGATTTACGTATGCCAATACTCTGCCTTGTTAGTTCTGAAGGTATTTGAAGAACGGTTAAAATCACAAGTAAGCAGGCCTCAAATACAGCAACTGAACAAAAACTCAGTGGGCTTGAGTGGCATCAAGGCCAACCTGTTGCTTCTCCAATAGATTTCCTTTCCTTTTGAATCTTGAGAGGGAGGAACAAACGTGTCAATTTTCAGAGAACTCAGTGAAGAAAGCATGAATTTCTGGCCTCAAAGGCGAGGGACTGTTTGCTACTCCCTCAAGGGGACCCAAACTTTATCCAGTGGCTTAAGCCATCCCAGATGTCTGCGCCCAAAATCCTGCAGAGCAAGGAAAGAAGATCCAGTTAAAGCCAAGTATGGCCAGACTGGAAGAAGCTCTCCAGATGAGCTCAGAGCTGGTGTAGGTTCATAACGAAGTGAAACCCTTCTACGCAACCATGGTTATGAGCATGTCATACAGCTCTAGTAATAACTGAATTATTAGTTTGTGTGAAAGTTAAGCCTTTCGTATCTCAGCAAAAACTAAAGAGGGGAGCATAAACAACGAGCAAGACTGAGAAACAGTGACACTTTCCTATTACTTGTGTAGTTGCCAATATTTTGGTTTAGTGACAAATATTAATCCCAACTGTTAATAGTCATATAAACTAACTCACATCCAACATGCTTCACGTGGTGAAAGTGTTTCATTCTCATTCACTGAGGGAGAAATCAAAATCTAATTAGCAGGAGCCAAAGGCATTTTTGTCACTGAAAATCACCTTGACTGCTGTGTGCCTCCTTTTCTTCACCAGTAGGCATAATTTTGACTATTGGTTACAAGTTTGATCTTTTGGGGGGGGAAATTCTACACTTTCTGCCTTTTTAAATTTAAATTAGGTGACATTTGCAGTCCAGTCTTAAACAACTTATACAGGGCAATACAGGCAATATAAGGCAGAAATGAGACCAGAACCTCTATTTCCTTACTTACAGTCATGAGCTTTAACCATTCTTCAGTGCTGTCTCATATATTGAAATAGTAAAGTATAAATGCAGGCAGTTCCAGTTTTCAGATTATATGATCCCAGCCTTTGTCTTTTGTTGTTGCTCATTCATCCTTTTTATGTAACTGTTGCCTTAGCTATGAAAACCATAAAGGTCAACTTGACACTAAACTGTATCATTGGGAAGAGTTATCAAAATTGTGGGCAAAGCATAAAACGTTGCCACCCATTTTCTTGATTTTTGGGAGAAAGCATGTTGGTAACATCATTCTAAACACAACTGCTCCAGCGAACTGCACTCAAAATACTTCTGCAATTGAGTTTACTGCCTAAGATTGAAATAGGAGGAAGCTGCAAATAAATGGCACAGTCTTGCTAATGACGGTATACAGGGCAGAAGTAAGGTCAGATAGCAGTGTTGTTGTTTTGAATAAATTCAGTGGATCTGATTTTTATCTCATATTGCTATAATTTCAGTGGTATTACTTTATCGACTTTTATCCTAATATAATCCAAAGTATCCCAATTGTACACTGTTTCTCTTAGTCAAAAATTTCTTGTGAGTATAATAAGACTCTGGTGAATTTATCAGTACAAAGTAACTAAAACTAAACAAAGTAAGTAAAGTCACTTTGTTACTAAAGTGTAAAAGTACAAAGAAACTAAAAATAAAAATACACCAAGTGCAATATCTATGTTGTCTATACCAAACTGTGCTGTTAGCCTTGTACTGGGGAAAGGAGCAACCCAAAGGCTGCACTAGGCCAGAAGTTTTATGAGGATCTGTGCTTCACTTATGCTGGAAACACCTTTCCCATCAAAAGCCCACTTTTACTGTAACTAAATGCTTTGAGCAATCAAAATTTTGTCAAAATTTCATTTTAGGGGAAAAGCAAAAATTCTGAGAGCATCTAGTGTCTTGTTCCAATATTTTCCCTTCAAAATAATTTTATTGTGACATGTAGCATAGTGTGTATAAATATGGTCTATACCATACTGTAATGCAATAGATTCTAAATTAAACCAGACATTTCAATCTATGCATCATGCCTTTATTTTCTGAACGCTGCAATTTTACCCCAAATAACAAACTAAACTTCACAGAACCAGTGAAAGAGATCTCTTCCTCCATCATTCATTGTGGAATTTCCTGGGTTGTTTCCATTTCTCTCTGGAGCAAGGTGGGTGCAGTCCTGCAAGGAGAACATGGCAAGGCGGCTGCTTTTGGGGCTCGCTCTCCACGAAGAGATTTGTAGCTCAGGCTCACGTCACCTCGCTTTTCCCCACGCTTGCTCCTGAGCTGGCACGCCGGCGTCTTGCTGGGCTGCGCTCATCGGGCAGAGCTGAGGAGGAGGTGAAAAGCAGCATGTGGAAATGCAGTGGGAAGCCGAAGCGGGCCCTGCCGATTGCAGCGGGAGAGCTTGCGATGGCCGCGGCATTGCGATGGCAGAGCAGGCAGTTCCTACTGCAACCCGCCGCTCCCCGCCACCTCCGCACAGGTAGCAGTGAGCTGGCAGAGCCTTGCTGTGAGCATGTCAGAAAATTTTGAAAGAAAGGTTACAAACTTCGAACATATAGAGATTATGCTCCAGCAGGATTGCAGCTAGGCATAATTTAGCCAACCTCTGCCTCACCCCCCACCCCCCCAAAAAAACCCCACCACAATCCCTCTGCTGCACTCAGACTGCGTAGGTGCTGCGATTAAACCCCAGGCTGTGCTGCAACTCTCCTGCCAGTCCCAGCAGACATGTGGGAGCTTCATGGCGATCCTTGTCCACATTGATGTTTTCATAAGTTTCACAAGGGTGGTTATATCTGAGAGTTGGTCATCACACCAAAAAAAAGGAAAGTAATTTTAAATAAATTTTCTTACATTTGCATTCAGAATAAATGTAAATTTGTATCAGTACAACAAGTGATGTGGAATGAGACTTACAAATGTGTCAGTACAAGCTTGCAGTTGAGGCAGTAACAGATGATTGATACGATGACTGATACTATGATTTAGCTTTTTATGCAGTTTAAATGAGCACTCAATTCTGCACCCATTAATCACAAAGCAGCATTTCATCTCATGAGTAGCCGGCTGTAGTTCAACAAAAGAAAGACTGCCCAACAGGAATAGGCAAAGTAGGCTGAGGCCTCCAAAAAAACCCAGATCAAAAACATTATTTGAAAAATGAGATATTAATACGGCCAAGGCTTCCAACTAAATGTTTCCTTTGGTATTTGCTCAAGTGAATGTTATACCTCTAGTGGCAGTAGAAGTGAATTACTTAGCATAATGACTATGGAAAATTCAGACTACAGTTAAGTAGTTTCTACATCTTGGATATAGGTATGTACGTACAAAAATATGTGTCATTTTTGAAAAATGAACTCTTAAATCCCCATGTCAGTAATTCACACTGCTCAGAGCCTGAAAGTTGAGCAAGAGACATGAGCAGGCCTTTCCAAGTTAAATACTGCAATTTGTCCAAATAAAATGACAGAACGCAGGCTCACGCCCAGTATTCAGATGCGCCCATGGCTTCTGCTGAAGTTACCAGATATGTCCATTACCTCCCCTCAAAGGGAAGCTTGTTATAAAAATGCTAATGTACAACTCATCCCTGCAGGCACGTGGGAAGGCAAACTGCATGCTACAGCTGTGCAAGACGACACACTGCTCTGGAGAGGGAGGCATATGGCAAGACTCGTTTAGGCTGCGACAGTGCCGGGAGTCTGTCTGTGGAGAAATACCTCCTCCCAAATCCTGCCATGTTGACAGCAGAGTCCTCCCCCAGTCTGCCCAGAGGCTGGTGAGCATTGCCCCGCAATAGGTTACCACCCCTCTGATCTGGATATACTTGTTTGAACACTCCCTAACCTATTTCAGTGAAACTCAGCTGGGCCAGCAAACTCTTATTACTTAAAATGTTAGGCCATGGTTGCACAGACATTTTTTCTTCCCTGCAAAGCAGGCTCCAGCTATTTCTGCTCCCCTAATCTTTGGCTACACTTTGGCTCTGCATCCCCCACCCTACTGGTCTATGCACTATTTCATCTATTTTTATAAACCTAAGTTGTTTGTTGTGGTTTTTTTTTTTTTAAGTTGGATTCCCTCCACCCCCCGATTCACTTAATTAAATGTTATGGTCTGTGCCAACACAACAGAGGAGATGGCGTAGGGTTGGAAAAAATGGCCAGAAAGTCCCCACATCAAACTTGTCTTCAGGAAACCATGGTCTGATATTCCCTAATGGCTCTCTGAATCTGGCCTTTGGTAAACTACGAGACTTGAATTATTTTACAGTCATCGCATCAATGATCTCAATCTCTTGTTAGTGTCACACTCTCCAGATCCACCAAACTCAGTAGGATCTCCATAATCAAAGTTTTTTTTGGCCTGGGCCTTCATGTAAGTAATTCAGGATGTGGCTGTTGCTGAGTTGTACCCTCCCATACACAGTTCAGAATACGCCCAAGGCAGATGGGGCGTATGCCTTGAGTCAAAAGGGCCATCATAATACCAGATGGAGACATAAACTCTAACCACTGTGTGTGTAAATCAAGTACAGGTAGGATCTGTGCTGATGGTGTCCACTTCAAGTCAGTGCACGTAGATTATCTGCACTGTAAACTTCTTAGTCGTTGGTGGCAGCAAAGCCCAAATCCAGAAGCTTTTTGAATTTCCAGGTCAGAGATCAACTCCAGCCTGCTCGCTTCCCAAACCTCTCTTTTTTGCAGCGTGTTTGCAACGTACCAAATGCCGCACGAACTAAGCACGACACCACCTGCTTAGCAGTAACAACAGTTTCTTGTTCTGGACTTCTAGCCTTTTTTAATCCTTTGTCTTCGTCCTGCTGACCATAATAAGGAACGAGTT
>NW_009632163.1:16577-21985 GCF_000690535.1 Cariama cristata
AGGACGAGTGGTTTCCCGAGTAATTCCCAGCAGAACTCCACGAGGGAGCCTGGAGCACACCTTGGCGCCATGCTCAAGAAACAGAGCGTGCAATGTGGAGAGCCCTCCGCAGAGGGGCTGGGATCCAAAAGAGAAGGACAAATGGTGCTTGTGGTCAGCTTTTAAAGACAAATCTAAATACCAGGGTAGGCATTTGCTAACACGACAGCAAAGCCGTCAGTGAGGCTGCCCTGCCTCCCCTCTGTACTGCTGCACAAAGACTTGGGAAGTTGCACGCATAGAACACTTGAGCAGCAGAGGTGAAAAATGGATTGTATTAAGTGAAGCTTTTAATAAGATTTTGATAACAATGATTTTTATGTTGATCTCTAAAGAGTTTGCTTTTGTAACATTTAACTGATAAGCATATAATCTAGTTTTAATTTAATCTCTGCAGGTGTTTCCCAATGGTAAATGTTAAATTTTTATTGCTTCCTTAGGCAGTAATAATAGGGGAAATGTCTGTAAGGCATCCATATGTATGCAGATAGCATCATGTTTTATAATAGCTGTAAATCTGACAGGATAGCCTCTTGCTTTTGAGATGACATTATGAATATGTGTCAACACTGAAGTAAACATCTTTGGAAGGAAAATGAAATAGAAATGTTATTAGAGGTCTAATGAAACAACCATAACTGCTTATTTATAAGAGATGTATGCACACAGCCTTGAAAGAAGTAGAGCCCATGCTGGGTTTGCAGCTTTCCGATGAGCAGGACAATGGAGGTTCTCAGCAGGGTCCTACAGACAACGCAGAAATAGATCCTACACTTCATAAAGATGATGACTGTCTATAAAACTCTAAATGTTTGCTCCCTCTGAGGTTTCTAAATGATTATAAATACCATGGTGTCTAAGACTCAATTATGGCTTCTTTCATACAGCTTCATGAAGCAAAGCGTACGTCAGGAGCTCCCACATGAAGAACCATAAGACACGAAGTACAAGGAAGTGAACCCTGACAGCTGTCTGAAATGATGCAAGCATACTTCGGGCAAAATCCACTCAGTACAAGACCTGAGAGGGACGTGAATGATCGCTTAGACCTTACACTGGCCTTACTCTCAAGAATGAGCATGCATGAAACCTGCTCTTGTTTACATTTAGTATTTTAAAGACAAGCTACGCTTTAGGCTATATTTTCCCCAAATCATTTTATCTGTTCTGAAGCAAATATGGCTCTCTGGCGTGCGGTGCTCACCATGTCCACAGGCACATCTCAGGGACCCATTAGCACAGGCAGAGAGCTGGGCTAAAGGACTTCTAAGGTGGAACTGGCTTGCCTCCAGCCAGTGGGGAGCATGGGCAGAGAGCGCTTTGAGCCATCTTTACGCTCCTGTATAGACATGCCCTGAAAGGGATTACACTTTAACAGAGGTCCAGATATTTCCTCAACGGTGCTTAGATATGTGGCTCCCAAGGTCCACATTATTAGTCATAAAAACAAACAGTCTAACCTCTGACACAAAAAAATACATGCTAGTACGTTTAAGTCCCTAGTGACACGAAGTGGGAATACAGTGTGCTGCCACTGGGGGGGTGGAAATTTGAAAAGCTGCCACATAAGCAAGTTAAAAAAAAAAAACAAACTTTTACTGGTGAATTAAAGTTACAAGAACAGCTTGGACAGTTGAGGTTGAGCAATTCTTGCTTCTATTATAAGTCAGAACATGTATGCTGCTTTAAGGTGGCAGTCTGAATGCAGGATTTTGTTTCTTTTGATTGACCTTTAAAATGAAAGAAAGATCTTTTATGAAGACTTTTTTATAAATTAGTATTAATTAGAAAGAAAACTCAAATAATTTTGCACAGAAAGACAAGATAAAAACAACACAACATGGGCGTGAATGGAAATGCAGATACGTCACTGCATTTCCTGAGTTACTTCAAAGTCAAAGAGGATCTGCCATGTTGTGCCATGGAGAAGGCAACTGCCCAGAAAAACAAAATATCACATTAAGAATATTGACTATCAAGAATTAAATGCATCAAGAGCCTTAGAAGACTCATATATATAAAATGTTTAGCTCTCTCCTGTCTGCACACTAGTTCTTTTCCTATCAGAATTTGTAAAAATACAACTTATTTTGTGTAACTGCTTCAGACTGAAGATTCATTAAAGGAGTCCCCCTCACAAAGTGTTTGCATTCAGCTGCTCCAACTGCACAACCATCACACATGTGCCAATGTTACAGGCACACAGGGCTGGCTGTCAACACAGAACCGAGTGCAATACCCTCTGTATCTAAATAACTACACAATGTCCTTATGCCATGGCAGATAAAATGGAATTTTTTGCTAATCACGTGTGAAAATTACAGGAATCGGGCATAATTCTGTGTTTCTCACAACTCAAGAAAATCTTCTCCATGATAAATAAGTTGAGAATCTCCCATATAAAGTATTTAAACAGATGGATAATCACCACAGCAACCAAAACCACGACAGAGTCATTCAGGATCATTCCGTATCTGCAGACTCCAGTCTCAGGTTTCGGGCTGCAAGGAGGCAATATTTTATCTAACAGAAGACTAGCCAATGCTTTTAGGTAACTCGTAGTGGTTTCTAAGGTAGGTAAAAAATTCAGAGGACCAAACATGAGCTACAGGAACAGAATTTTTTACACCTCAGATCACACTTAAAGTAACCTGACAAACTTGTCACAATTTCTCTACTGCATCTAATGTCTCTACTCCCTTGCATCTGTATTTCTGTACATCTGCTCCTGTATTTCTGACTTCTTCATCCACGTTTTTCTCTCTTTTCCCTGCTCTGTGAGCATCATAACAAGGACTGCAACCTCAATCTGTCTCTGATCCCAGAAATAATTAATTATTCAGGCAAAATAAAGTAGCCTGAAAAGGAGAAAGCAAAACGAACAATAACCTAATGATACAGGAGAGAACTTCCCACAGACCTGAGATAATTCTAGTTACTGCCACACATGGCAGTAGTCCCCATCTCCCACGTTGCAGATGAGCAGTCTACCCACAGTACATGGCACGTGGGCAGACTCGTATACATCCTTTCGATAATTTTTTCACCCACCTAAAGCACTGAGCCTTACTGGCAAGGCAGTGAGAAGAGCAGTAGGACTGTGCCAAGCCAGGCTTTGTGCATGCCTCAAACCAAAAAGCTCGGCACCAGTGAGTTTATCAAGCAGCTCTGTAATATTTTTGCGTATGTCAGCGCTGGTTAAATAGTGATGGCACATATGTACCTTTAATAGTGTCCAGGATGGGGCACAATCTCTCTCAAGGGCACATTATTGCACAACTGTCAGTGATGTGGGGTTTGTGCTCCCTGAAGCACCAGGCACTAGCAACAAGGACAGAAGAACACTGACTCCTACTCGTATGCATACAAGTTTTCACATTTAATTGGAGTTAACACAGGACTTTGAAAATAACAAAATAAGCTAGAAAGAAGCTGCAGCGATAGATGGGTAGAAGAGGAAGGAGACTGGCATGATTTCTGATTTTCAACAAGTGGCCAGTGGATGCAAACATTATTAAATGTGTGATAGAAAAAACAAAGTTGCATCGTGGGGAACTTACGAAGGGAGAGCTAAAACCTGCTTTTAGAGATTCTGAACTTTCTTTGTGAACAAGTTGGATGAACTGGAAAATATCAATTTGGCTAATTAACGTGCTTCTAAGTCTAGCCATTTTAAATTATGGTTTTTTTTCTAATTTGATCATTTTGTTTATTATTGAGTATCTCTGAAGCATGTTTATGTCTGCTGCCTCTCCTGAGACAGGCTTCCAAAATCAAGGACACCCTGCATTTGATTAATATTCAATGAAAACATAGTAATTTTTCTGAATGTATCCTGAAGGCTGAAGACTGATAATGTTTAAAAACAAGAATTCCAGCTTATTTTTAAACATAAATGTTAAACTCTATGAGCTGATTGACACTTGTCAAGAAACAAAAAAAAATTTTTACCAGTTTTCACTGCATACATTTTCAGAAATTCTGGCAAGATTATAATTTCTATATATAATAATTTAACTGTAATATTATGTAATTTGTGGCTGTAAGACTGAAACTGCTGATGTACTAGCAACTATTAGACCTGCAGAAGGTAGTATTTGGAAAAAGGTGAGTGCTAATACACACATCTTAGCTAAGCTGCAAAATGGATTTTTATTTATTTAATGTCTTCCATGATTTTAAATTGACAAAATATTTCCTGTCCTGGATGATGATGTTATTGTGAAATACTAATGGCTGCCGTGTTTATTTCACCATAGAAGTGTGTTCATTTCACTGTAGGGTAAAGTCTGGTAATGGGCAAAAGATTTTGCAATCCTGCTGGCCGGATGGTTTAATATAAATCTTAATTATTTACCTGACTTGCAACAAAAATACTTTGCCGCATTAATAATCTTAAAGTTGGAGATGATCTCAGGTGGTGATTATGCTGCTGCATTTTTTATTATACAGGGCTTAAAAGCCCAAATCAGGAAAAAATCCAAAGAGAGATGATAGCGCATAATGCATAAAAGGAGCTGAAGTCCACAAATACTTTAATAAAAACACGTTAAGCAAGAGGAATATAGAACAAAGGTAACAAGAGTAACACTTTAGAGAGACAAAATGCCACCCTTAAGCTGTACTGCTGTACAATTAGAGATTCATTAACATGTTTGACTTGCTAGCAGTTTTATTCTGCATTCAGACCAGGTCAGACACGCTAACCCTTCCTGCCAGAGGATTTTTAAGTAATCAGCAAGATCGCGCTGGGCTGGAGCTCCAGGGCCGAATCTTAGGTGAGCCTGAAGCCGGGTTTGGGAACCCACATGCCAGGAAACGCAACGGCTCCAAGGTCAACGGCAATGAGAGCCATGAGAGGGGCCAGGAACCCTCTCGGGAAGGGGTTAAGCCTCAGAAACCATCAGAGGAGGTAAACTATTGTTAAAAAACAACTTCCCGTACGAGAAGAGAGCTGGGCCGGTTGCAAAATCCCCCGCTTCCCGTCAGTGGGCCTCCCCTCACCCACATGCCAGGAAACGCAACGGCTCCAAGGTCAACGGCAATGAGAGCCATGAGAGGGGCCAGGAACCCTCTCGGGAAGGGGTTAAGCCTCAGAAACCATCAGAGGAGGTAAACTATTGTTAAAAAACAACTTCCCGTACGAGAAGAGAGCTGGGCCGGTTGCAAAATCCCCCGCTTCCCGTCAGTGGGCCTCCCCTCGTTCTGCTGGCCGGGGAGCGCAGGCCGGCGGTGCTCCTCACCCCCTCCCCACGGCGCCGGGATTCCCCGGAAGGTCGGCGCGGCCGGGCTGGGCCAGCTAGCGAAAGACCCCCTGCAACTTCCTCACAGGTAGCAGGGAAGCAGTCGAGGAACGCGGCCCGAAGGTC
>NW_009632164.1:0-2186 GCF_000690535.1 Cariama cristata
CCTTGATTTGTAAAGCAGTGTAGCTGGGACCCGAGATGGGGTCAGTTAAAGAGATTAGATGGGTTTTAATCCCGCAAAACAAAATCAAAATTAGAGGCACTACTGTGTTCAGCCAGATGTTGAATCCAAACTTGGGCTGAGTCGGACTTGCTTTGCTTGATTCTTGTGTTGCTTTTGATGTTGTCTTTGTTTAGAATAGTTCCTGTACGAAACACCATGCTTTAAGACAAGCTGCATGCTTCTTTCACAAATTGTCGGATGACTGTTCAGAGGCTGTTAGGATTTTGCCAGGGAAACTGCAAATGAAGGTGTGATTATGATGTTTATGGACATAAAAGGAGCTATTGACTTTGAATTTCGTATGATGCGGGTAAGGTTAGAAGTTGAGCTGTGATTGTTGTACATTGTCTGAATTGTAACAATGGGCAGTGCAAGTAAAGCAAGTTTGAATGGTGTTTCTTCAGCAATTCCAAATGCATCTCACTCTTATGATCTTTGGCTTTTCACTGAAGGCAAGGAATGCATTTTTTTTTTTATGAAAAAGCCAACAGAATTTTTTAAAAAATTGAAAGACAGAAGCAGATTAACATTTTTGTTTGAATGGTGGTTGTTAACACCAGCATGCCTAAGCATTTGAAACAAATCTCAGGAATTTTTCGTTTCTCTTGCTGGGCAGATGCCTTTCTTTTGTTCCTGAAAATTTTTCCCTGCCTTTTTAGAACAAAAGGCATTTGCTTTTTGTTATTTTTTTTTTAATGGCAGCAAGAGAGTTATATACAAATTAGCAATTTAGTACAGGTTAATGCTCTGCTTCATTCTGAAGTAAACTGCCTTAAGGTATTAGGAGAAAAAGGGGTAGGCAAACAGAGGGGACGCTTGACTGATGTCCAAGAAATACTGAATTCAGATGGATTTAAATCATACCAAGAAGTATACATTTATCTGTAACTGGAAATCAGCTCCATGTCATACAAAATCTGCAGACCATAGCAAGGAGATTCTTAGCAGCCAATAAATCAGATTTGTAATGGGCCTTTAAAATTTGTCTGTGAGGGGTGACTGCCTGGGTCCCCTTTGGCCAAATTAAGATGCAATCTGACAGTACAGTAGCATCTGTGTGCTGACATTTTATCGTGAACCTAGTGAAAAATGGCTCCATATCTCTTCTTCAGTCCCCAAAAGACAGATTCTGAATAGCCATGCATTTTTCCCCTGTATTGTTGTTTGTTCTAATCACAATTCTCTCTGATAACGTCTGACTGGCTTGTTTTGCTTTGCTTGCTTTGGCTGTTTGACTTAGCTGAGGGGCTGTAGTGGGCACTGGTGGTTTTACCTGAAATCAGAACCTCATGCCAATACTACTGCTTATCAAAAAAAAAAGAATTTAAAAAAAATGTTTGTTGCAAATGAGTTGTATAAATACTGCTAATAAAGCAGCTTTTGCCTCTATGGCTGGAATTAGGTAAGTGGGTTGAAAAAACATGTGTCTGAGATAATGTGCCACCCACGGTACAGGTAAAAAAGAAATGCCAGCCAGTAGTGAGTGCAACTGACATGTAAAACTGAAAATCCTAAAAAAAGGCACAAGAATAAATTCCTTAAAGGTCAGAAGTATACTTATTGGTACAAGTGTTTGTTTATCCAAGGCAGAAGTTCATGTTCAGATACTAGGGGAGGAGGAGGGAGGAAGGCACTCCTTTAATTGTACTACAAGTGTGCTTGTTGGAAGGAGCCTCATATGGAAAGGCCGTTCAGTTTGACACCACAGCTCTACTTCAACGTTCCTCAGCAGAAGTTGGAGCTCAGGGGTGGGAGAAGCCTCCCGGTCTGTGCGTGTGTGGGGTGAGGGCAGGGGAGCGAGGAAGGGGCCCGTGTTTCTCCGTAGTGACCTGTGCCAGGTGATTTGTGGGGCGGCAGGGAAGTTCGCGCCGCTGGAAACCGCTTCTTTAATTGTTCCCTGAGATAAGGTGGCTCCATAGCACAAAAGTAGGGCAAGTAGGAGGCAGAAGGATGGCTGTAAGAAGTTGTGAGTAGTATGGATCCTCTCCAGAAAATGTCGTCGGTGTTATTTTCGTGACTGCTTAATAGTGCCTACGGAGTCTTTTGAAAAATCACTGTATTTAATTTACTGGACTCCTTTACTTTCCCTCCAATTTAAGGTAATAGTTTCTCTATATTACAAATAT
>NW_009632164.1:2217-41287 GCF_000690535.1 Cariama cristata
GGAAAAGAATAACTTTAAAGGCTTCCCTCATAGAAAACAAATGGTATAAATATTATGCCATTTACCCATTGCAAGAGGCATTACGTTTTAGTCGGTGCTTAGAAAATATATTGTGTGAAGTACTTATAAAACCCTAAATATTACTTGCCAGACTTGTTACAGTCTTTTTAGATTAATTTTCATAGACCTAAATGCTAGGAGTTATGGTATAAAATTCCACTACCGCTGGAGAGGAGCCAAAATGGAACTTTAACACCGCATGCAGATTCCATTAGTGCTTTTGTACAGGTAGATAATTTGACAGTAGTAAACAGTTTGCTTCATGGAAAGTGACACAATTGCACTGTGGGAATGTGAAAAAGAAAGCAAACATCTTGCAAACCATCAGACAAGAAGAAATGCCAATGAGAGATATTTGAAATAAATAGAGCTAAAATGCTTGAGTGACAGAAAGATTCCAGATGCCTACTTCATATTGACCATAGTTACAAAACAAGGGAATCCAGCTGCAGTTTTAGAAGGTAAACAAAATCAGGCTGATTTCCAGATGTGTATGTACATAATCAGAAAGAATGGGAGTCTAATAGTGAACAGATTAGATTTCAGAATTTAACTGGACACAATTAGAGAAACTGGACTGAAGATTCACCACAGGCAGAAAAGTTTCTTGAAGAAATGAAATAAGCAAACTTAACCTGAATTAAACACAGACATCCAACTAGTAGCACTGTCTATCAATTATGTGATTATTAGGTACAACATCATTTAAAGTGGGCTTTAACAGTGAAAATCTAATTTAAGAAATGAAGCAAGACTTTTGACATTTATTCTCATTGTAAAATGAAAACTGTCCAGGGACTTTGCTTTCAAATACACATTTTATCAGGGTGCAACACTGACACATTGAACCTCTGTAAAGGCGGAGGAGAAAACAAAGGTAGAACTAAAATTGTGGTGCTTTAATATTGTCACCATCACTTTCTACAAACTGCATAAATGCATACTATGGTTAAACATAAAGGTCAGGATCGTCTTCTTGTGATGTAAATAAAAAATAGCAAGAATTAAATAGATTAATGTATACTAACATTAAAAAAGACTCAGACCCAGAGTAGTGAAGTCTGAGAAAATTGTATTTACATTGAAGCAGTCCAAGTAGCGATTGTCAGTGTTCCAGCTGACAGACTCAGCAAACAGCCCACCTATTTCCCATTTCAGCAGCAAATGCCTATACAGAAACCATCATGCTCTCACTGTAAAATAAGCTTAAGAACATTAAAGGCCATATAGTATTCCTGGTTGCCCTAATGCAACCAGTTTAAATCAAGTTCGTTGTAAATGATATCGCTATAACAAAGCTGATTATAGCCCATAGAGTCAAGAAAAGAGTATGGTCAGCAAGGTGTACTTTTTTCTTTTAAGTAAGAACATCCCAGCTATTCCTCTGTCATTGCTTCTACCTGTATATAGTACATTCCAGACCCGTGTGTCTTCGTTCTTAGCACCAGATAAAAATTTCAGAGACAGATCTATCTCTTGTCACTGTTACAACAGTTTTCTGACTGTGTTATACTGTAGGATAAAGAAGCAGCTGATTCTTGTGGTGACCTTTGGTGTTTATAGACAGATTATACCCATGTATTAGTGACTGTCCATTGTTTTGTAGAAAATGAAACATCAACAGTAGAGTTAGCTGAAAACTGTACTGGCTGGGTTTGCTCTTTCTCTGAGCATGAACGGTTAGGTTGACTTTTTCAGCTGAAGAAAGAAAACCATTCTCATATGGAAGGATGCAAGATGTTTCTAACCTGACCTTACCATCATTTCCCTGTCACCCTTCCAATTTCTTTGTTTTTCTCCTCTCATAGTTTTCTCCTGACCCTACACAAACTTCTTTATTTATGTAAATCTTCTTTGATTTGACTTTGCCAACCATCTATGACTTTCCCCTCCTGCCCCAGCTTCATGTTCTGGGACACTGAGAAATATTTTCTGCCACTTGGCCTTTCTTTGGTCCAGGAGAAGTCAGAATTTGATGCTGGGGAAGTAGGTTGTACAGAGGTGCATATTCAGATGCCTACATATCAAGATACCCTTGATCTCATCAGTCTCCCTACTACAAAAAGGAAATTATTTTTCATCCCAACATTAGTCAAATCTACCGTAAAGAACTTATCCAATAGTCCCATGGTTAAAACTGCCGAAGGAAGCGGTGAAAGCTGATAGCTTTCTCAGGACACTTTGATCATCTGAATCTCTATCCTGAATACCTACATCATCATACAAACAGTCCTAAAGGAGAGTGGGGTTTAGAGCTCAGCTCTGCCTTTGATGAAATTGGTGCCAAGTTTCACCCTAGAGATGACATAAGAGAACATTTAGTAGAGAAAAGAAAGCTGATCTTGCAGAGGGGCTCAGGTTAAATACTTTTTAGTGCCTTCCTGGCAAAGAAAACAAGCAAATAGGATTGACAGTGGGTGATCACTGAACCTCTAAACCCCCTAACTGTTATGCCTTATAAAAATGTGAGCCAAAAAAAAAGTGCCTGGGAAAAATTCTTTAATCTGAAGGTATTAGGAGTTAAGTCTTTACAGCCATGACAATCCCCATTGACAGAAATGCTCATAACCCAGAGGTGATGGAATACAAATGGGCATGGATGTGGGAAGCATTGCAATAGAGAGCACATCACAATAAAAGCTCTCTTTCTCAGTTATCCTTTCCTTTCCAGTCAAATAAATAAATTGCAATGATGTACAGTGTGAAAAATTATTGCAGGTAGAGTGCTTTTCTGATGACAGAGATGGCATAAGTTATAAAAGCCTGTCCTAGATAATAGAAAGTTAAGGTTGCTGGAAGTCAGTAAAGATTTAGGAACTCTTGGGGTCTGGATTGATTCAAGCATACTAATTGGATGTGGATTGTTTCACTCCCAACTTGGTCATCTGCTGAGAAACCTGCACTGACGGGAGCACAGAGCCATGGCACTGCTGTGCTGCACATGCTCTCTGTCTGACTCTGCTCCCAAAGTCCCGGCTTAAATCTTCAGGAATGCTCATGAGGTTGGCCAAAGTTGTTGGAGTGATTGTACCCATTTTTGCAAACCACGTGGCAGAAGCCATGATGAGTCCAGAAGGTGACAGTGATGGTAGTGAAACGTTGGTAAGCAGAGCCTTTGCAGGGACAGGACCTTCAAAGCAGAGTTCCCTTTTGTCTAAGGATTTTTCACCTTCAGAGTCAGCTTCTTGACAGAAACTCCAAAAGGTAACTTGGCATCACCCTGTAATGCCATGCAGTCAGATACAATCCAGCATTTTATATTTTCACAGTGCTGTAATCTAGCACGTAACCTAAAGAGGAGTGAGGAACGGTGCCTTTCTTGCTCATTAAGGTTCCCCGTCACATGGTTAGGATCAAGTGCATCTAAAAGCAAAGCTTAAATATGACACCAGCTTTCTGGAGTGCTCTGCAAATCTAAAACATCTGAGGAGGTTTGCAGAAGGCTGCATAAAGGGCCTCGGTCGGTTCGTAATTGTTCACTATCTGTGACTGGGGCAACTGGGAGCATGTGTGCCTCTGTCTTCAGAGCTCTGCAGCTCCTGAATAACAGAAGACGAAACTCTTGTCTTGGTGTTTCTTGTTCAGAATATGCAATAGAAAGAGGTTCTGGGAAACAAAAGTGAGGAGTTTGTGGAAGTGTGGGTATCTTTACATCATTTGCTTTTATAGCGTTGCACCCCACAAATCCAGAAGGCTTTATGGTATGGGTGCTAGCTATCGCTTAGATAGCAATAAGAGGACTGTGCTGCACAAAAGGAAGGGGTAACTCAAAACTTTCCTAACTCTTGCATTGCTAGATTTTAAAACCTGGAGTAACTGAGGGGATAGTCTGTTCCTATCACCTTCCATTCTCTCATCGCAGCCATCAAATACTGTTGTCAAACCACCTGCAGCGACATAACCATCCTAGAACACCTGCCTGTACGCCTGTTGGAAAGTCCTTCTGAAAAAGGAGGAGTGTGCAGATAGGGAGCTGTTTATTGTGTGTTTTTTTTTCCTTCTGCAAATTCAGCAGGTGCTATATATTATCCTTTACAACCTTCAGCCATTGGGAGCTAGGACATTGTAATTATGTTCCCCATCCATGGAAGTTACTGCCTATTACTGTGTGAAATATATGCTTTGCTCAGGATTCAAAACTAAACTGAGGAAGCACATTTACTGCTGCTTTCGTACCAACAAAATAATGGTAGTGTTAATTTACAATAGTAAATGCTCTCTGCCCCTTATATGATGGAACCTGTATAAAAATACCTTGTTGCTGGTATGTAAAGAAGTCAAATTGCCAGTGCTGATAGTTCACTTCCACAAATAATATTTCACATTTGTGCAGTTCCTTTTAATAAAAAGTCATAGGGATTCACTTTTTCTTAAGTGTGAAAATAAACTGGGAGGCTGAGACATGAAGGTACATGACCATTTTTAAATACAGGTAACTTTAAGTCATCTCTATAGACAGTCAGGATCTGGTAGCCCTTCCTAACAAGTTGTCTTAATTGCTCATTGCTCTTGGATTGGTACGTGGATTGGTCTTTAAGTACCTGGACCCAGTTCCCACAGTGACTCAGTAGCACAGGAGAAAACAAAAGTTGGGTTTTCTAGCTCCTGCAGGTTCTACTTTTACAGCCTCATCCACATGAGCACTGCCTGCTGTAAGGTTTCACCACTTTCTGACTAAAAAAATGTAGCCTGGTTTTATCTTGCTCTGTTCTCTCCCAAAGTTATTCAGAGGAAGTGAGATACGGTGGGTACCTCATGCACTATTCGGTTAGGATAAAGAATGTATGCTGTCTATTGTGTTTAGAAGAATGTTCCAAAGAAAACTCTCTATGGCATAGTTGTGATAACAAGCAGGAAAGGAAGAAATAAAAGGAGAGACAGCACATACTTTATACTTTATACTTCTCTGTATGAAGCATAGTGTATTTGAATTATCTACTGTGATAATAATATGTGATCAGACAGCCCAGACTCCACCTGAACAGCAAATACAAGAATTATTGCCAAAAAATCTTAAATGTTTGATATGAAATTTGCTTCCCCAGCTGGAGTAACACCAGGGTATTTGGTCAGCATCCTGCTTTTCACACTGGCCAGTAGTGGACACTCTGGGAAAAGTGGAAGCACCAGGGCAGCATAGGGTAATATTTTCCTTTTATATCTTCCAGTTTCCAATATAAGTTGCCAAAATCCTATGTTTTCTAAGGGGTATGACATTCTTCTTTTAAAGCATGAATTGATGTTTATGTGGCCACACAATGCAGAAGAAATGTCATTTCCAGCGTTGGTCCTATGGATACATGCTCGCTGGTGTGTATGTAACCAGACCTCTGCTCCTCAGTACAGGGTGACCCAGTCATGGAGGAAAATTGGTTTGTTATGCCTTCACCTGAGCTTACTGCTGCCTTGGTGATGAGCCTCATATCCTCAAGCACATCAGACCTTCCTGTCATCATTAGAAATACTTTAGAACTTTAAAAGTCAAAAGCTTTGAGTTTTGGCTACCTCAGCATATAAATCTAAAAATGTGTTTCATTTGTGATAAACACATTTTTGTGCATATGAGTCATGCCCAGCAAAGGCAAAGTACTGTAATCTGAAAAAGAAAAAAAAAGAAGAAAAAAAAGAATCAGAAGAAATCCTTTTTTGGGGAGTTATTATTAAAAAAACAATCTATTAAATTGTTTGACGTAGAATGTGCCTCCTCTGCTGGGATCATACTAGTGCTCCTGCAAATCACCTTTTCTCTCTTACAGGAACATTTATCCCTCATTTTAGCAGGCACGTCTTTCAAATGCCAATTCATCTTATCAGTGTGCATATGATTTTGGTTTGCCTATTTGCTCATCCTTGTTAGGGTTCTCTCACCTTTCCCCAAAGGTGTGAGGGGAGATTGGATTGAAATAGACAGATGTTGATGAACAAATGTGGTTTTGACTTTGAATGCAGTGTCTCTAAGAGACAGCTTCCGTTTTTCCATAGAGTTACTGATCCTCTCTGAAAATGGCTGTCCTTGAGTCTTGGCTTGAACCCTTCACACTGAAAGAGAGAATTGGCCATTGTCTGCGAAGGGTTGTGACCAGCTATTGCTACACCAGAGAGGTCAGTGGGAGAGAGGACATTTAACAAGCTGTGAGTGAGCAGCATGGAGGAAGACGGAGCACAGATAGGAGCTGAGAGCTTGCAGTAAAGCTCCAAGAAGGAAAAGAAATCCAAGAATTTATAGCGAAACAAGGAGGGGAAAAAAAAAATTAAGAGAACTGAGAAAGAAAAATTAAAATGAGCGAAAGCAGAAACAGGAATCCTCACATGCATCCTCAGGCTGCCATGGTAAAGAATATAAGCCCTACAACTTTTCCTTCACTTCTCCATGGAAATAAAACAATTATCATGAAACTATTCTATTTTATACTTCAGATAAATGATTTAAAAGCAGTTCCCCATTGTGGGAAGACTTGACATCAAGAACAGTTAGTGTCTCTCACAAGTCCTTCTTTATGGTTACTGTTTAACTCAAATGCCAGAAAGCTGACACCCAGATACCACCATGCTACCTTAACAGAAATGGATAGATTTGCCTTATGGGAGCTGAGGGGTGGGGAGAAAAACGTCTTTAAAAGGAAAAAAAAAAAATTGTGAGCTGCATTGGGTCCTTTGGTCTGCACAAGGTGAGTTAAACCAGTGTTAAAGATTCCTTCCTCAGGTGGAAGAGGCTTTCAGGGCAGTAGGGTCCTTCCCTTCCCCCCTAGTCTTTGCTCCTTGCTCAGAGTTCTCATGCCATTCCCTTCACACTCTCAAACATTCGTGTCCCACAACCATGATTCCTCTCTCCAGAAGAGACCCTGGGGCTCGCATGCTGTACCAGACTCCTCTCCATCAAGGCCATTTTGGGAGAAGTCAATGCCAGGGTTCTTGCTATGGCAAAAGGTCTTCTGCAGGTTTTCAGCATCCTGTTGAACCACAGGCTGTCGAGGGAGGAGAGGGTGGGAGGGTGAAAATGGGGAGGCCCAATCTTTGTGGCCTCTACCCAGCATACCTACTTGTGAGAAAAGGCAGAGAGGAAACAGTGGGAGAGAAATGGTCCATAATCCCTGACACTTCACGGCATATTATTATAAAAGAGTAAGAGATAACAGTATGCTTTTTGATAGAAAGTCACCTTCTAGCACTTTGTCATTCAGGTTATTTGAAACTCAACCTGAACGAAACCTGCCTGAATAAAGCTCTAAAACGCGTGCTTTAGCTTAAAGTCCCTGAAGAAGAAGTGTCTTCACTCCTGAAATACATCGAAGCTTTATTACGAGCCATATTCTGATCTCAGGCACAGCGGTGTAAATCTCCTTTTACTCACTGAAAATCAGTCGTATTATCCTAGCGATGGAAGAGAACCCCTTCCTCCCAAGCAGAAGGATTAATTCATTCTACGTTGTTGGCACTGTAAACTTCTCCTGACATAGTACTGGCACTTACCTTCATCCGGATGATTAGAATTAAGCATCACCTTCCTTTTGCAATTATACTAAATTAAGTTAAATCATTATGTTTTCAATCTTCTGTTACACTGTAGAAAACTTACTTTAGATAAAACTCACCCTTTTATTTTACTTTGAATTCTATGCTCAGGAGTGTCTCCCTAAACACGGAAATGCATATTAAAAACCCGCAGAGCTAGTTGCCTCTGTAGTGTTGCTACCAATTTTTGTTTTCTCAGTTAGAGATGCAATAACTTTTAGGATGGTGCAAGGTTTTTTCGTCAGTTTGGAATAATGACTAAAACTGCTGGATTTATCAGAGGAGAGGTATAGATAGTGGTTAATGAGGAGTGGTTGGAGTTTACATTACAGCAAATGTTTAGGAGAGCAACAGGTAAGACTTTAAGACAAGAAGAGTGAGAAGAAGCCTGTGTGTCAGAAAGCTGATAGTGCAGTTTTCAGAAACTGTTTCAGCTGGGACGTTGCAGAGGTGCGAAGCTGACCGCATCTCACAGGTGCAGGTGGCCTTACAAGACGCAAAGAGTGAATATGCACGAGAGAGGTGAATAATTTTATTTGCTTAGAGACTAACGTTCTGCATCCCAGGTGGTGGTGTCAAACTGAGAGGATACTCTAGGAAATAATCACAAGATTTCCCTCTTTACTAGTTCTTCCCAGATAATTCCTTTTTCCCCTCATTAAGATGACTATTAACTTATTTATTATCTCTAATGCAATAGATCCTACAGATCTTGATCAGTATCCTTTGTACACATTTGTAAAGAGAAGTTCAGTGTCCACCTTAAAGGGACTGTGAACATGCAGTTCTACATTTGACATGTTCTGTAGCTGTACAAATGGTTTCTACTGTTCCAGGAATTCAGGATTCTTAACATAAAAGCAGATTGTTCAAGGGTTGTTTTTTAGAAGTATAAACTATGCAGTATTAAAGCATTTAAAAGAATATATCCATCCATAATGGAAAAAGAGACACTGAGAGGATCATATACAAGATTATAGTTTTCCACTCATTTTTTGCGTAGTGAGGACCAAACCTGAAGACTTCCTGCATACTAGAGACAAAACAAATAAATTATTTGACAATTTCCTGTTAATGACGAGAAGCAAAATAGTGACCACCCATCAAAATGACCAAACATTGTATCATAGATTACATCTCTTCTTTTTAATTAAAAAACCTGTACCATTTTTTCAGAAGTGTAGAACTGGAAGAGACCTGTGGGCCAATAAATTCAGTTCCCCTACAATCATGGGCAACTGTATCATATAATCTCTTGCATAAGCATATCAGTCTTGCTACACTAAATACGTGGAGCACCAACTATGTTCTCATCTGTTATCAATGTTTTTCATTGATTTCAGTGCTGTGCTCTATTCACCAATTAACTAGGCGTATCACCTTCACTGACCTGAATACATTTTGCCGACTAATCTCTCATCCAGCAGCCAGATTTACTGCTTTATACTCTTCCACCTGTCTAGCTGCATCGTGATCATATTTTCTCTCTACTGAATTCTTTTTTTATTTGTTGTTTTAAAGTCATAGTCATAATATATTAAGTAATGGGTAATTTTTAGATAGGTCAGTCAGTACAGGGGAGAATAATTTCTAATTTATGTTTAAAAAGTAAATTTAATTTAGCAATTGTGTTCACAGTAGAGGTTGGTTTAACTTTGATTGCCCAAGTACACACCCAGTTTGTGTCAAACAAATCTAATTTGTTAATTCAAACAAACATCGTCCTTGGCGCTTGAATCAAGGCATGTACCACAGAAAAGAGTAGATTATTAAGCTGTTAAAAATGCTCAATGGTGAGACTGCCATTATGCCAAATATTCTTTTGAACTCTCGGTTGTATCTGTGGTGCTGATGGATCATTAAAACAACCCTCATGTGTAAACATAATTGCTGTATTCACTGTGCTCTCAGTCTTGGATGTATGACATTTCATTAGGTGTAGCCCCTTCAACTGTGATGTTTGCTGTGTTCTTCATTAAGGCTCACATGATTTTAACTTAAAAGGAGTTATGTCACAACCCTTTGATCACATTACATTTTTTCATTTTTGTGCTTCCACATTTCAATGTTATCTTAATCTTCCTGTGACCTTGGTTGATCCAGACTTTCATTAAAGGATTTTCATATGAAGTTAATACAGGCCATTCCTTCTACACCGTTTAGTTGTAGGGATCTCAAAAATTCCACAGTTGACAACTAAAATGAATGTTTCATGAGACTATTAGAATAGCCTCCTGAGTATTGGAAAACAGCAATGAAGAAAGAATTTTTTGTTTATAGAGCATCACAACTCTTTGTATTAACAATCATCCTTGGATCTCCTCCTGGAGCTGACAAGTAAATTGGAAGTAAATTGGTAATTTTCAGGGTTTTTTCCTTAAAAAAAAAAAAAAAGAAAAAGGAGAGAGATAATTGCAAAAGCATGTTTTACATCACTGTGAGACTTGCCCAGTTAAACATCCAGACAGGCAGAAAACAAAAGCTGGATTTCTAACAGGAGTTTAGGTACTGGACTAACACAGTCCTATGGCAAAACAATAATGTTTCCTGTTCTTAAAATTGCAGTTTGTGTTATAAATTGTATAACATAAGCAAACTATGCCATGTAGGTGAGGTAGCTTTTGTTTCTTCAATATTTGTTTTATCTTGTTCTTTAAAATAGTGTTACTTTGGCCGTTAAGAGCTGCTGTGACTCTGGGCTGTTACATCTCTAGACCCTTCTGTCAAGGAGAATTCAAACCACTTGTTGATTTACAGGCAGCATTACCTGCAGAGAAATTAGAGACTGAACTCAGTAGTGAAGTGGTAACTTTTAGCTATATTCGCAAGTGTCTCTCAACTCTGAGATGTCACTTGAGAAAAAGCCACAATCCCAAATGCTTTGAGATGCTGCTTTTGAAGTGACAAGGGGAGAGTGACAGAAGAGAGAGCGGGCTAAAATCAGGTACAAAAGAAGCAAGAAATGGCCACATATGGATGACTGGGTGCTCTAGCCTTTGATGAAAGAGGTGAGTGAATTAGAATTTATATATAAAAGCTGCTGCCAAGCTTTTATGGCCACAGCTCTGAAGAAAATCAAAGTGAAAATCCATTTATTCCACATTTGGTTGGAGAAGGTATTTAGCTTCCTGAAACACTCTTTTTTTTTTTTTTTCCTGTGAGAAATGTTGTATGATGTGAAGACATGACTGACAATATAAGGAGTACCACAGTGACCAGTGAATTCTTAATGAAAAATACATTTTCACATAAGAATTTCAAAACGGAGAGTATCTTGATAAGCTCTGCAAAAGCTGCCATTTTGGTAAACACCCATAAGAAATTACTGGGAGATTTCTATATCTGGCATTAGAAATGTAAATTTAAAAAGAAGTTTAAATACTCTTCACACATGTAAAATGAAGTAGGAGGAGAATGCTTTTCATCCCATGTAGCTTACCGTTCGGCAGACCAGGATTTGACATCTCAGAGAGACTTATGCCTCTGCCTTGTTCGTGTAAAAACGCTTGTGCTCAGCCCTGCACAGGAATTATTCTCCCAATAGCACATTGTACCCTCGGGTTCAGCCAAACTATCTTATACTGGCAAAGGTGGGTGTTAAGCGTGCTCTGTATGTGTTAATGTTAGCAACATTGACATCCCAGGAAAGAATTAGTCACTAATTTTGGTTCAGAGCAAGTCACAGTGAAGAAATGTGATGAAATGACAAGAGACCAAAAGATAACCATCCAAGGATTGTGCACCTACATTTATGACTGATAATTCAAAATCAACAGAAATGAAAGAGGTAGTAAATCACTCCAAGAAAAGTGTTAGGATCTGTGACACAGCTTGTGGTAAATGGAGAAATAATAAAGAAAATCTTGTGCACTTGTTTAGAAAATAACAAAGGGATTGACATAGTAGGAAGCTGTGTAATTGCTAAAGGAAGGTTATTATTATTTTTTTCTGTTAATCTGATGATGGTGTTAGTAGAGAAACCAGATCTGAAAATAAAATGTTATTGTAAAAACAAAGTCTGTAAAGGTCAAAAAGCAACTGGAGGAATGAGTAGAAACTGCTCCTGCTGTTGACAGGCATTTCTAAACGAACTGAAATCACAAAAATCCCTAAAGATTAATTCAGTAATTTAGAAATTACGAGGGAGGGATACAGTGGCTAGTGCTTTACACTATGCTAACTTTGTGTAACTGCCAAGCCCTTAATGGGGCAGTATATTGGGGTTGCTCAACTATAAGAGCGTGTCAGCTGACACAAGGTTCAATCCAAAAAGAGGGTGGGAAGCAATGGGAGTCACTGGGACATCTCAGCTCATTCTTATTATTGTTTCACACAGTGATTCTGCTCTTATTAAGATTCATATAGTTACTGGAAAAAGGCAGAATTGGGAGTTTGAGAAAGACAATTTTATTTTAACTGTAATCTACATTAATGTAAAGCTTTCTGTGTTTACACTGTGAAAGTGCTGACACAAGCTGAGAGCCACTCATAAGGCAAGTTTATTTTTCAAATACATCAAGTACAGAATGCACAAAAGAGCTTACAGAAGAGGGAGGCATATCTCAGACAGACAGAAAAAGATTTCAAAATACATTTTATTAGCCTAAAAAAGAAGCTGGTTTTCGTATAAATCTTTTTTTTTTTCTTAAAGACTTACACACAGTCTGTGACAGAAATTGTATAACTCTAGAGATACATCTTTTTCAGATTCATTGGGAAATGTCTAATATTTCTGCTCAAACCTTTCATATAACCTTAGCTAGAGGTTTTACTTAAGGCTAAAGCCTCTCATGAAGTATTAAGGCTGTCCCAGCTTTTCCCATTTCATTTCTTCAACCATGCAGTTGAAGAAATGAAAGTACTAATCCTTCTCAGCATGGCCTTTAGTTCCAGGCAGAACAGGAGTTCACAGAGCAGTTGGGCTATCAGATTGCGTCATGCCTGGAAGCCACATCCCACGTTGCCATGGCAATGACATGCAACAGTTTCTCCAAGCTGTACCACCTCGACAGAACAGCAGCTCCCAATAGGTAATATTCACAGGTTGAGCAGCACATCCGATTTTTGAGTTTTTATAACCACATTTGATAGAGATGGGTTGTGGAGTCTATGTGTGTATGTCCTGTGTAGTCATATCAGTAAAAATCTGAGCTAGCGTGTATTTACATAGGCTCTGTATAGCAATAAAACTCACCAACTTTCCATACAAATAGGTTATGCTATCCTAAGTGCATCCACCTAAATCTGGGAATTATGCTAATCTCAAATACACCAATACAAAACCCCAGATTAATGTTCATGGCAAAGTTGGGTTTTTTTGAGAGAAGTCCTTTGTGTTGTCTCCCTCAGAGATGTGACTTGGCTGTACTTTGTTGGGCTGAGCACGTTGTGAAGTGGCTTTTTAGAGGCAAAGACAGCACTGGAGATTGGACTCGGATTGAGATGAGTTCTGTGTTTGTTTGGGTTTCTTTTTGATAGTGGTCTAGTCTATAATCATACCTAAGTCTCTGATGCCTTTGATCTTTTACCCATGAAATACAGACATTGGTAATGATGCCAGTCCTTCTAGGCAACATGCTTAAAAATTAGAGATGAAATATGTGAATGTGCATTTTTCCGAAGTGACCAGATTTTTATTAGCAATAATAAGAATTATAGTTTCTCATAGGTAAAATTTATTGGCTATCTTACATAAATACTGATTAGTTCATTTTTAAGGACTTGTTGCTGAATATTCTAGGCACATTTTATTTTTGTCTACTGTTTTCATGAGACTGCTGCCACTTCTGTCAGGTGCATAGCAAGTTCCATAAATATCTACCTTTGGGTGTGCATAGGTAGGGAGAAGAGAGCTTACTTACAACAAGATTGCACTCAGATTTCACATATGTTAGCTTTTTCTGCATTGGAAGTTATTGGAAAAGATGTGTAAGAGGGAAGAAAAAGATTACACTTCTCAAATATGATCATCTTACAAGACTTGCTCTCCATTCATTTTTACTCAGGGTCTCTGACTTATGCTAACTTGATGACAGAAATCATCGCTCTATAGGGAAGAAAAAACTTCAGCAGTATAACTGTAAAACTGATGAAAGGTTTGTTTAAACACTGAGAGAATAATCAGCTCACCTTAAAATCATCTCTCGTGTTGAGATGAGCACAGTGTTATCTCAGTTTGGGAGAATGAATGGTGCTGATGTGTCTAGTACTTTATATAACTGCAGATACCATGTATTTAAAAAGCAACACATCAAAGTGATTTAATGCATTAATTGGATAAAAGAAAAAACAAGTAAGTCTCTAAATGAAAGAAACTTAATAAAGCTGGCAGATCTTTTGCAAACAGAGAAGTATTCTCTTTGTATTTTAAAGGATTTTTCAGAAAGGGAATTTTTTCTTTGATTTAGCCTTGATTAAGTGTTTCAGGGGTAAAAATTCCAATTATACCTAAACTCAATGTGTTGAAAATACCCAGAAGAGAACTTAAATCTAATTGATGTATCTGAATTCATATTCAAAGCAAGGAATTACCTAACATATGTCTGTAAAGCATTGTACCAAGGTGTTCATTTCCTTGCCTCATCTTCCTTCTTTCAAGATATTGCCATCAAAACTTTAAATCAAAATAACCAAATCCAGTATCTCAAATGTACTGATTGCTTTTCAAACTGTCTAAAGAGCTCAAATTGTGTGCTGGATTAGTGGATCAGAATTGTCCTGCACTCTTTCCTTGACTCCAGTTAACTTGTTTTGTGACCTTGGGGAAAGTCATTGGACATTTTTGTCTATGTGTCAGTAATATTGTGGATAATGATGTTCATTTAGGGTTCTTTTTTTAAAATGCATTTATGCTTACAGGTAGAAATGTGAAGTACTACTGTTACTAACTTTCCAATCTGTTTAAACCCAAGATCTCAAACTTAATGTTACTTTTTGTGTTGCATATGAATGCTCTGTTTACTCTGTGATTATTGGGGTGTTGTTAATGTAGCTGCACCTTGTCAAGGGCAAAGATATAATTTTATGTTTCAGTGACCTAAAAGTACAGACATCAACAATAAGAAACCAGTGAGATAGTAGTGAGTTTGTATTTCTTACTGTAAGGAAAGAACATTCTTTGGGCCTCTCATGTGAGAAAAGAGTTATTTTTCCTTTTCCTTATGAGCTGGAAGATTAACTTGTCTGAAAGCTGAGGAAGATTTAGGACTACACCAGATAAGCTGGGGTACTTTATTGGCAGTACTCATTTGCTTTTTTCATGCTGTGCAAGCTGACACGAACAGGTTGTAAAAAGAGGCGATAATACAATAAGAGATAGTTACAAAGAAAATTGGGGGAAATGTAACCATTTTATTTTCCTCTAAAATGTAATTTAGTTTTTGCAAACATCAATAAAGCATCGGTCTTTAGGATGGTAAGTGGAGGTATGTATATGTCTCAGCTGGACAGTTAACTGGACTGTATATTTACCGACTGGAGTGACATCGCAGTGATATTGATATCTGTTGAAAAGTTCAATAAAGATCAATTATATGTCATGTGCTAAAATAGTGGAAAATTTTATTTCCTGACAGTTTTTTAATTTGTACATACGGTCAAATTTCAGGTAGGGCTGAATTATCTGACCTGTGGATTAACTGTGCAACAGCAAAAGAGACACTGAGGTAGTATTTTATAGAACCAAATCGTGCCTAGCAAGGTTTACCTTAGCTACAATGCAGCATGAATCCAGTGAACGTCTTTCCAGGGCCAGTCCAGAGCTGGACTACTTCTAGAACAACACTGGCTAATAACTGGGCTAATAGGTAGGTCCCTACCTGGCCCAGTGCAGTGCCTCCGCACCACCTCGGCATGACCAGGACCTTGATGATTTCTGTGCAGGGATACCCCTGTGACTAGGTGCAGTGTCAGAGCAGGATCCTGCAGGGCTTATTATGGTTACGCACTGAAATGAACATACAGTAACCCCCAGTTCCCAGCTGGATCAGGCTCAGTGCTGCACTGGGAGGTGCTGGTCCATGCATGTGCCTGAGCTGGTAAATGGAAGCAGTTGTGAAAAGCCACTGTGGATGGTTTCGCACCTCCCTCCTCATCTCAGGTACAACATATATCCACCAGACGCAAATGTCATGTTACTCCTCAGCCTTGGCTGATCCTACCAGTATGCTATATATTTACAGTGGTCTTGTAAATATAGGTAGTTCAAAGGCAGCGTGCAAAGGGCATAGCAAAGACTCTGGATGCCTTTCCTCTGACTTTTTGTTGTGGATGAAGCCTTCTCTGCTAAAAGAATTTTTTTTTATGTGAGGTCTGCTCAGCTCTCAGTTTAGCACCAAAAACCTGAAAATATGCTATTTTTTGACTTGGTCTTGGTATCAGTTTTTACACAAAGCTGTGAAGTGGATAAGCTTAAGAATAATTTGAACCGTTAATTCTAATGTGCTTAATTAGAATTAGGTTAAGTAAGGACAAACGCAGACTGTTACACTTTGGAGTGACTGTACCACTTAACCACAGATCACTAGTCCATGAACCGTATTTCTATTAATGTAACTACTTCTCTTGATTTTGGGGTCATATTGCTAGGATGTCAGATAGGAAAGATGTACACTCTGCTTACCTCTGGGTTTATCAATGCATTTAAAAGTCCATGAAAGAGGATACATGTGTATAGACAATGCATAGCAACTCTCTATTTAGCTCATTGCTTTATGTTCTGACAAATACATCCTCAATATCGCAGATAAGGGTCAAATAAACAAACATAAGCAGACCTAAATATGACATAATTAAATATATTTTGGGGGATTAGCTTTATTTGCACCACTATTAACTTCAGCCATTCAGTTTTTGCTCTTAAATGATGTAAGTGAACTTTTCAGCCATTAGAGGCTCTTTTATCAGCTTTGCCAGTGACATGCATGCGCTTCTCAAATGAAATGCATTTTAGTCTGTAGCTTACTCAAAACTTCAGAGAATAAAAAGAAAGTGTAGAAATTGTTAAATGTATTATACAAAGTGACTGTTAATTCCCTATCTGATATGACTGGAATTTAGTCAATGGAAATGGTACGTGGCTGATAAAAGTTTTTAAAGTGTGCTGGCTGTGATTAAAAGTAATTAAATATTGAAATGTTTAAAAAGTATCTATGAACTCTGATTCAACAGAAGCATATTTAAATATTGTTCTCAGATGATGTACATTTCTTAGTACCTGATGACTTTACTGACTCCAAGTCTTGTACCAGTATTAAAAGGACTTCCGATGATTCAGTTACAGACCAGGTTATGTCAGCTTTATGTGTAGCAGTTTGCCTGTGTAAACTGTATGAAAATGTGTTTCAGGTACTTTAAAGGAACAGAACCGCATGAGTTAGAGCATCCCCCCCTTCTGAAGGTCTTTTCCAATGGACTGTTTGAAGGTGAACTGATGAACTCTTGACTTAATTTCACTTCCCTTGTAACCTCTGGTAACCATTGCCTTGTCTTAGACAGCAGGCGAATGAGATTGTTTTGTACTTTGGAAAACAGATCACAACTGAGAAAATATAATTCTGTCACCCTGGAAATCAGTGGTACAACTCCAGCTGATTTCTGTAGTGTTGGGGCTTACATACTCCTACACATGCAAAACAGGACCAGCAGAAGCCGGATCATCAGTTTATTTTAGCAATACCCAGAAGCAGTCGTGCTTTGCACGTACCTAACACCTGTTGTCCAGAGAATCACATTGGCTTTTCCCATCAGGAACCAGGCATGGCTTAGCCTCTGTGAGATACCTAAGTGTTGGTGTTTAGCTATGTGCATGGGGATAAACTGAGGTGTAGAAGTATCCAGAAACACTGAGCAGGCAGGTCAGGGACACGGCTGCACTACAGTCCCAGGTTTCTGTCCTCACCAGTAAACATAAATCTTTTTTTAGTTTCTTTACAGCTCAAGAACTGCAACAAAAAATAGGAAAAATGCTGTCTATTCCCACCAATTTTCAGGCTCGCTGCTAATTGAGACATAACACAAACTCTGTAATGCTGGTGTATGTGACAACTCACACCCATTTACTGTCTATTAGTGTTATTCTTCTGGCTTTAGAAACTAAAACTGGCATCGCATTTTACAGCTTGGGAAAAGATCTTATGAGGAACAAAGCACTGGGATGCAGTCAGAAGTGTCTAGTCATTAATACCAGCCACCATCTCAGTTCTCAAAAGTGCCTGGATTAGTGTTTGACAGGAGCCTATTTGGTAAGAAAAGGAAAAGGACTGTTTTAAAAGAGAATGTCTTGGTAGGATGCCTATTAAAATAACAATTACAGCCTATAGAAACAGCAGTTCTGGAGGAACCCTGGAAATGTTTTGTTTGTCTTCTACCTGTCCTGTGCAAAAAACTTGTGTAGATAGTGATGTCTTGAGTTTGTTAAGGGGACTCTTGCAAGGCTGACAGACCACAAATCTGAAAAGGCCAACCCTACAATGTTTTTCCCATATAAAAATATTGCAGTGATAACCAACATTTCAGACTAGGCAATTTAAAATTGCAGCAAGCAGGGGATCACTCGAAACATTGTTCATGAACCAAAGCATCCCTTCATTTCTAGGGATGCTGCTTCAAGTTAGGTAGTAATTTAGAATACATCCATACTGCAGAGATAAGTCAGCGTATGACTTCAGTGTTGCCACTAACCAAACATACACAAAAATCCCTAGTTTGAGTGAGCTGGCACGTGAAGCCTGCCCTTGCTGGCTCATCAGCAGAGCGATGCTGCTAGGGTGAGATCAACTCTTGCCAATCGCCGTGTTGCACTACGTAGGGCTGCAGCGGGGGCAAGCAGGTGCTCAGCCTTCCCTCCTTGGTGTTCCCAAAAACTCCAGGCTGACTTTGGGGTCTCTAGTTGCTTATTCCTGTGTTCTGGTATGGAAATTTCCTTCAACTTTCATAAATAGTCAATATTATTTGGCCTAGCTCTGTTCTTGTAACATTTATTCAACTTCTAGAAAACGTTTCCGTCCTGCAGCCAGCTGTCTGCAAGGCAACTCCAATCCGCAGTGCTGGTCTGGTCTTGGTGATTAGGGTACTTCTTTCCTCCCTGTAAAGTCTGCTAAGTCAGATAGTCCCACGCTCAGGGATCCATATGAGGCCCTGCCAGAATTTGCTGCTATCTGAAATTAATATTTAAGCCTGACAACATATTTGCGGAGCTGTGGTGTAGGATTAGGAAGATTCAGGCTCCAGAGTCAAAACCAAAACTTCTCAGGAGTTTTCTCTCGAAATCTAACTGGAAAAAAAAAACCCAAAACTTCTGTATTAACCATCAACTTTGGAAAACAGAAAATCCACAAGTGCTAATGCAGCACTTCTCCTAGAATATACATTCTTTGTGGGAAGCTGAACCTTTGCCTGAAGGTCCTGTGCCTGACTCGGAGAAGGTGCATCTGGAGTAGACAGTAGCACTCACCACTTCAACCCGCCTATAAAAAGCTGCTTAGGGAGGAAGAAACTACAAAGACTAGGAAAAAAAAGGTAGAGAAAGGGGAAGAGGCATGTTTTTTTAAAGGCAGGACCGTATGAGAGCATAGAAAGGTCAACACTGCCTGTTTAAGGCCAGTCTTTTAATTTAATGCACTGAGGGATGGTTCATGCTGGAGGGGAGGCTTTTCATGCAGTGTCGGTTTACATTCAGCCAGGGGAAGAAGGATGATCAACTCCTTTCCAGCAATGTGGAAAGGAGGCCACCATCCCACTCATCTGCAGGCATGTGGAAACAGTAGGGGAAATTAAACTCCAAAACAGCTCACACTGTTTCATGTGTGCAAGTCAGAGATGATGATATCCAAATCAAACACTACCTCCAACACATTGGCTGCAGTGGCTCCAACAGACTGCGGTGAGTCTCAAATCAGCACTAAATGATAGCATTTTAACAGATATTCAAACATTCAAAAGGGACAAATGGCTGAGGAAATAGGTCTGTAGCCCTTGCAAAATCTTTCAGCAATATTTTTGAAAATCTTTGTGAGTTCAGCTTCTGCAGGCTGGCCAGATACGGCTGCAAAAGCACACCGGGCCATCAGCACACTTTCTTTGTAAGCCTCAAATCTAGCCTACCTATCTAGCAACTCCAGGCTAGTTTCTGGACACAGCAAGCTCTGCACAGCTCGTCCTTGCTGCTTACTGGTACAGTCTGTCCACCGGCTCCATCCAACGGGCTTCACACCATTGTCAGCCCATGATCCAGTCTTCACACTCTGCTTCATGGCCTCACACACAGAGCACTCCCACAGCTGATGCAGATATCTCATGGCTGCACAAAGGACTTCACTTTCAAGATTGTCTGTTGATCATCATTTGTGAGCCCTGCAATTCCCACTATTGCTCTCCTGTGAATCATTCCAAGCTACTCTGAGAAATTTGCTGTTTTTTCTGCTCTCCCTATAAGTCACCACCTCCTTCTCATGAGCTGGCAGACGATTGGAACTGATATGAGATTTTTAAAGCATTGAAATAATATTTAGCACTCTAATTATGTTTTTGTAGGTGCTAGTAATAATAATGTAATATTGATTCATCAGATCTCAGGCTGGAAAACTCAGCAAGTCAGCAAGATTGGGAAATGCAAAATGATTTTTAAAGGCACCCTGTTCTCCTAACCTATAATGAAATACTGACTTAAAGATTGTGATTGTGGGGCAATAGTGAATATTTCCACACACTCTTCCCTAAATGAAAACTTTAAATAGCAAGACACAATTTGTATGTGGCAGAATTATGCTAGAGCAATGTTCCAGCAAGGCGGGGGGGGGGGGGAAGAGTGAAAACATTTCATACTGAGTTAGAATAAAAGGAGAGCTGAAAGAAGTCCCATCCCTTCTGGCTTTACGAGGTGCCTGTGGGATGGTGGGGTAAACTCAGGGGTAAGCGTGCAGTGCTGGAGAACAGAAGACTGAGGTCTGAATTGCTGGCTGTATTTCTTTCTTTGGAGTCTTTGCTAGTGTTTAAATTAATTTGTTTTCCTGTGGCTGCTCCTGTGGAATACATCAGCTATTCATAGGCATTGAGATCTATTGGGCCGGAAGGGCGCTGGGCTAGAGGAAATTTGCATCAGCCAGTGTGGTTGAGGGTTCGTGTAAGCTCTGCAGCTGAGAATATGACTCTATTTAGTGAGGGACAATTCCAGAGGCTGCAAAACCTCAGAAATTGGTTGGTATTCTTTCCATTGTGCATACATCTATTCCCTCTCTGCTGGAGATACTGAGACAGTCCTTCCGCTGAACATCAGCTGACAACGTAAGAGGTTCTTTAGAGATACCATGGAGAGCTTAGCTTTGGGTTTCAGACATAATCAAGGGGAAGAGGAGCTGGGGGACAAGATCCCTGAGAGGTCATAGAAAGGAAGGCCATTGCATCCCTGCTTTAACAGCTGGCAGCTGCCCAGGCATGACGAAGAGATGCTGAATGTCTGGAAGTCCGTGCGAAGCAGCACATGAGGCACAGGGAGCTCAGTTAAATGAGCGCTCCTCACCTGAGGCAGCTCTGTAATCGCCATTGCCAGTCTCATGGCTGAACAGGTCTGGCTGCCTGCGGAGTTAGTATTCCCCAGGCTTGCATGGTTCTCATCCTTAATGCTCTCTAATGGATAAATGCCAACAGAATGCAGTAGGTAAATACGTGCTACCAGTACTATTGACACTGAAGATCGGGCATTCATACTTAAGGCTTATTTTCCTCATTTGCTTTCTTACTCAACTACGGAAAGAAAAGGGAAAAGGTGCAAAAGGCAAAGTACTCTTTTTGGAGGAACAGCAGCAACAATAACAAATCAGCCTGGTTATTGAACTGTTCAAAGCCGTCAGAAGCTAATCATTTCCTGTTGTTTTTAGATGGCAAATTGGGAAGGCAATCTATTCCCCCTTCTAGTCTCTTGTTCTTGAGAGAGCTAATCCTTTCAGCAGGGAATTTGAGTGATAAAACTCATATAGACTTCAAAAAGATCAGATGCAGATGCTGATGGCATTATAGAGGAGACATCCTGAAGCTGGGGTGGGCATTGTGTCTATTTAACAGAAAATCACGCAGCTATCTGATGAGCTATAAAGAGTTGCCTCGATTACCTTTTCCTAGAAGAGGGACCACAGTACATAAAATTCAAAAGATGCTCAGTGGGTTCATCAGGGATCTAACAAGCAGTTTGCAGAAAAAGCATGAGCTTGCAGGGCTGATTTTAGACAGATTTATGGTTTATTTGTTTTTTCAAGTTCTACTTACTGCAGGAAACCATTGCTCGACTTTTTTAATAACAGCAAGTGCATGCACATAAGCAGTTTTCCTCCCTCACTGCCCTGTGCTTTTGTTACTGCAGGCAGACAGCTAAGTGGGATATGCAAAAATCCTACTGTCTTCTGTGAAGTACTCACAAAGGCGGAATGCTTATACATTTCACCTCACCGCTGTAATAAGAAAACAGAGCAGACAAATATGGCTGGGAAAAGCATGATGTGTACATAAACCCCAGTCTAAAGCATAACTGCTCAGTCAGATCTTTTGAGAGCAATGACTTCAGCTTGGTATCTCTGGTAACAGCATTCATCTCCACACCCAGCTTCTAGCCTGTAGATGAGAATGAGTTTGGATGAATAAAAAAGTGTTTCTGTCTTTTAGACCAGGTACACAAGAACAACTTTGAGTCAAATAATTCTAGAGCAATCTCTGCAGCCCAGTAGGCTAACATGAAATAGCATCGCTTCAGAAATCATATATCTTGTTGGTAAAAATTTCAGAATTTGGCTTCTGTCATTAGACAAAATGCTGCAAATGTCAGCCTGGATGTGAGACAGCACCAACAAAAGTTTGGAGACCTTAAACTTTGGAGTTTTATTTCAGGTTCATACTGAACTAAGAAACTTGCTGAAATTGTGGTCTGAATTTAAAGGGGGGCAGGGACACAGATGGCTCCTGTAAAGTTGGTTGTTCTCCAGAAGTTTTGTTTCTATGCTAACTTTACGAACGTAGCTAGGATTTTATAAATAGGTATCACATGAAATGCAACATGGCCTGTGAAATTTAAGCAGCTCTTGGCCTAACCTCCAGAAGACTGATTTGGTTTAGCTAAACCCTGCCAAGTCAAGAGTTGATTTGAAGGCAATTACCAAGCCATATGTTGTCCTCATCTTTCCACAAACAGAAACCTCTTTTTATAGCACAGCTCCTGTGCTATCACGTGCTCCTTCCCAGTAACACAGCCCGGTCTCACACCAGTGGTTGTTACCCCTTTGGCTGTGCCCACCTCTGCCTGCAGACCCCAGCGTGGCTCTGCCACTCTCCTTTCCAACGTGTTTTGAGGCTTGGCAGGCACAGCAACCTCCACACGTCCAGCTCCCTGGGCAAGATGCCGTGTGAGCCGTTGCCTGTAGCACAGGAAATGGGAAGCAGGAAGGTGGGATCATTAAAGGCAGAGACCACTGCATGTGTCCATACATCGTGAGGTCTCACGTTGCAGTTCACATGCAAAGTACTAAAAAGTTATAGTGATGATTAAGGAGGAAGGCTAACTGGCCTATAGGCTAGCATAACCCAACAGGTGAAAATGGCTTTGATTCTGCTGTGCATTGAGCTTTAGGGACCTTATATTGCTAGCATCAGCTAATAAGAGAAATGTAATGATAGTTTTGTTAATACTTTGTGTGCAGGGAATTCAGTAAACTGTGGACAAATCTCAGGAAACAGGCAGAGATTGTGTCTCATGCAAAGAAAATCTTTTTACCTAGAAACTGTTTTGACCAGCTACCTGTAACCCAGGAATCTCAGATGGAGAATTACTTTTTAGAAGTGCTTTTGACAACTGTTTCGTCCCCAGTGTAAAAAAACATGCTGAAAATGGTGGCATATGTCATTTGTGCCTTTGGGGATTCATTACAACTCAGCTAACACTTCCTGCCATAGATTTCTTCAGTGGCAAGCCAGTTGCTGAGAACGGCAGTAGTAGGAACTCATGGGGCTTACAGGCATTTGCAAACCTATAGAAATTAGAGAAAAAAAAAAAAAAAAGAAAGAAAAAGCATGTAGTCCTTCCCGAGGGAGAAATGCAGTACTGTTCTTCTCCACTGCTTTGTACAGCTGAGATTTTACTGTTCATTCATTTGCAGAGACACATCTACTTTCCCATGAGGCCAGAAAGAATCCACAAAGCCCCTCAATACATGCACCTTTCAAAAAAGCCCATACTACCATGGTACACAAGACCTCAGCAGAAACACTATGATTTCTGAAGTCTCATGCAAAATTCAAAACTATATTTAGCATAGAAGATTCTACCACAATGTACTTCTAGAAATCAATCTGTTGATGGTAAGGATGCAGGTGCAGAACTTGGAGGGGTAGACTCAGTCTTCAGCTTTGCCCAGATTTTCTGCCTGACCAGGAATAAGTTCCAGTCTTAAGCTTTCTAATTTTTAAATTGGGATGATGATACTGCTGAATCTTCTGCAAGTGCTCTGCAACCATGTTATAGGAATGGGCACAAATGGGGAGCATCTCTTATCGGTTCCATTCCTATCCCATCCTATCTTATCCTATCCTATCCTATCCTATCCTATCCTGTCCTGTCCTGTCCTGTCCTACCCCATCCTAATTGCAAGGCCATCCTTCCTTTTCAGATGACTGAATATGTCAATGCACAGTTCACTATCAGTAAGCATTACACGGTCTTTACCACTGTGGGAGGTACAATTGCTTTAAAGTTATGGTATAAAGTCTTTGGGAAGCCTGGGCCATCACTGCCAAAATGGGATTTGCAATGAAGGAATCGTTTGGCTGTCCTAGCACAGACCCTGGGACGTGGGTTCAAGCTAACTGCACACCCTCTGTCTAAGTACACTTCTGGTTGCAGAGGGGGTGGAGATGAAGTCAGGATGTGATGGTAGGCATATGGCTCCCCTGAAGTGCCTCTAAGTCCGTGCAAAACACATTAAGTCTCATATTATAGAAAACATAAGAATATGCACTAATGTATGTTAACATATAAATAACTTATAATGCCAGCTAACTAATTTATTCTAAATATTGTTCTATATAGCTATGTTGTATTTTTAAATTTATTCTCTTCTTTGAGAACTTTAAGCACTCTTCAATATCTACTGTCCTACTAATTTTAAAACCAGATGCTTTTCAATATATGTATTATTTTATAAAGACTGAATAATTTCTGTTTGAAAAGTTTTATCAATTCATCTTAAGTTAGGAAAATGCATTATTTGGTCTATACACTCTAGATAGATGATGAGAGATAGCTGCATAGATATTTAAAGCTAGGAAGGACCATTCTCATCAAGTAGTCCAACTTTATGCATATCTCTAAGCACAGAATTTCACCTGATAATCCCTAAAGCAGAGAGAATTATTTTTCCTTACTATATTAGCAAACATTATTAGGCCTAAGAACCTCTGGTAGAATTTGTGCGTATCTTTATGAAAGACTTTGCATCTCAATTTAAAGATGATTTAAAGGTGAGGCTTGCTTCCCTGGTGCCAGCCCATCACACTGCTTTGGGCAAGCAGGCAGGAGCGCAGTGCACACGGTAGGATAATTAGCAGAAAATGCAATGGTGCTTTCTCTTATGCACCACGTTTTAAAATGGAGGAGCCTCTTCTGGAAGCTCAAAACCGGGCAGAAATATGCCCTCTTTTCCTTGTCTCTCTAGCCTATTTCCTTTCTCTAAAGTGTCATTGGTATGAAAATGCAATTTTTCTTTGTTCACTGCACTTGAAATGCCCGTTGTGTCATAGCGCTCTTGCCATTCCATGCACTTCACTAAAACCCCTCCGTCATTCCTCCTGTACGCCTTCCCACAGTCCCCGTAAACCCACCACAACAGGGGAAATATATTCGGGTAATGACAGGGTCCTCTGCCACTCTCTGGCCTCGCTGCTGTGCAGGGGACCGGACACAGAAACATTTTTCTGCACTGCTGATGCTGCATCAGGGCACATCTGGAGTGCCAGGGGAGCGTGCAGCCCCCGGGGCCAGGCTGGGGGCACCTCATATGCAAAGGTTTGCTTAGTGGCAGATGATGAGCTAACCAAGCTTCAGTGATGCTACATTAGACTTTGGGGCATTTAAAATAAGGAAGTAAGGTGACACACAGTTATGCTTGGGGGAGAGGAAGAAAAAAAATCATCAAATGATTCCAGATTAGCAAAAGAAATTGGTGAATTAGAAGTGTGGCTTTAAAATGCTACTTTGTACACTGCATGCAGGAAGCTGCGTCCTGCTCTCCCATCCATTTTATAGTATAGTAATCCCATTGACTTCGCTGTAGTTTTTGCTGATTTACACTCATCTAAGACAAACACAAAGCCCAGTGTCTGTCCAAGTCATCCATCTTTGTTTGTGGAGAACTACTTGTGAGAGAAACAGCTCAGCCGTGCGTAACGGGAAGTCATAATCTGACTGTAAGATCTGCAGTGGCACATTGTATTATTAGCTCCTGAGTAGTCTGTTTTATAGCACAAATGAACTGAAACGTACCTTTTCTTTTTTTTTTTTTTCCCAGATTGAGAGAAACCGTTTTTTAATGCAGACCAAAACTATGTCAATAATCTAGGATAGTAGTTTTTCTGTTTTGCTCATTTTTTCACTGTGCATGAAAACTTGCTCTGCCCTGGTATATTTTCTGCAGTGAATTTGAGCTGTGCCTGTTAAAATTGGAAAATACATTCCAAAGATGTGAAACTCTGTTTCCAGAGACCTTGGATTTATTCCCTTCCCAAGGTCCTGAGGTAGGTTAAAGCCTTCATTGCCTGCAAGATCTACTATGTAAGTTGTGAGCTCTTTAAGACAGAATTTAGTGAATCACATTTTCTCTCTTGGTGTGTTTCTTTTGCTTCCATTTGCAAACATGGAAGGAATGTAAAATTATACATCCCATGTATGTGCTATTCTAAACTGATGCTGATTTAGGATGCAGTCAAGAATAATGCTTTTCCTGCTGCACACAGTGAGTGTACAAAGCTACACAAAAAAAAAAAAAAAAAAGATTACAATCACTTTGGTTTCTTCCTTATTATGCTAGTGTACTTTAGGTTGTGATCATGTAATGAGCTAAAAAATATATTATGTATTGTTTTATTTTAATTCGAATGAGTTTTCATGCATTCCCTTTCAGAAAAGATGGGAAAATATAGAAATACTCCACTGGCCTGTAAAAACTTTAGATTTTCTTTAAGTGGAAATTTCTGGTTAAAGGGGATGATCTGCATATTGTACACTGTAATTGCACAGCCATTTCTAATTCCTGGAATCAGGAATTTCTCAGCTTGCTCTATTCTTGCTGCACAGAGCAAACTGGAAACAGTGTTGACCATGTATTTTTGCCTTCTTTCTCCTGGAGCTCTGAGCTGTGTGGTGTATACTTTCCAACTTTTACTCCCTGCCACTGACAGGACCCTGCTTCCCCCCTTGCTGCGGTAGTAACCTCCCACTTTCTTCCTCTACAAGTTGTCCTTTTCCTCACTCTGTACTCACTCAGGGTTCATGACTGATAGTACTCCAAGGCAGTGACTTCTTTGCTTGTCTTATCCATGCTTTCATACAGTTCTTCTATCTTATCATCATCATGTACATGAGGAAATATATATAGCTGTATAGGAAGTTCACAAGAGACTAACTTTGGACTTTATACACTTAATTTATCATTATACATTCATTTTGCATCTCACTCTCTGAAGGTAATGTCATGTCATTGCATGTAGCAGTTTTGTTGGAAATCTGTACTAATAGTAGTGATACCCACCTTCTGAACAATTGATCTGTGTTATGGATTTAAAGATTGTAATGTCAACTTGGTTTTCACAAAGTTATTCCTTTCATCAAGAACCTTTGGGAATATCTGTGTCCTTTGAATTTTGCTTTGTAATTCTTTTCTGTTAGAAAATATAAGTCAAGCTATGTCCCAGAGAAAGTGAGCAAAATTAAACCTCAGATTGATATACAATTGGGTAACACTGCTATGGGGTACAGCAGTGGGGTACAGCTCACCTTCCATGGTTCTGGATTATCGCAGATGTTAATTTATACCGTATCTCAGTATAAATCTCTTTTCAGAAATTTCCTTTCTTTAAAAAAAAATCTGAAGTAAAACATAGTGAAACATCCTGACTATTCAATAATAGATACTTCAAGTTAAATATCAGTAGTCCTTTCTCAATGAACCCCTGATTTTTACATGTGCTAGGTTTCTTGAGATTCTGGAGTTGGAAAATGCTCAGAATTTTAGAAAATTTAGAAACAGACTAAGGTGCCTTCCTTTAAGTGATTACTTTTGAAAAATGTGGCCCCCAGGCCTAAATATTGATCACAGATATGGCACAGAAACCACCACTATCACTCTATTTCCTTTACTGTCTTTAGATCAGGCTCTGCATTCCTCTTTGTGTGCAGCTTGACAGTGAGTTGTATGGTAAGACTAATTATTATAATAGATGCAATAGTGGCTTTTCAGCGCTGGATGGATTTTTCAGTAACTTATTGAGGTCACTAATTCCTTTCATGCGGGCTATGAATAGAAGTGATTTTCCAACACTAACCTAGAAGAAAAATAGTCTGTGATCTGTTATCAATTCATAAATCTATGTCTCCCATTTCTTGCAATGTGACTGATGGTCGATTTAAAAAAAAATTTAAAAGTAATGTACTGCATACAAAATCAAAGGTGTAGATTATATTTATACTTCATAATAGCACTCCCTATATACTAAAAGTAATACTAATGATGCCTCTGTTACAGTTTTCAGCTACAGAAGTTGCAAAGGTATGTGTTTTATTTTAAACATATTATGCACACAAGAAGACTCTAATGAGAGGGTATTAGCCTTTTAAAAATCAAAATTAGTGATACTACAGAGTTCTGAAATATTTAATTCTCCTGAAAGCTCCTCTGATGGTACAGTGTCAGCCTGCAGTTTATTACTATTTTGGTGCAGCTGGAGTTGACCATGTCTATTTGAGCTTGGTGCTACCACTGGGCATGCTAGTGTACAGAAGTACGTATGCCTGATTTCGATGTGTGTGTGATGGTCAGTTGGGGAAGTATTTAGTGGCCTGAAGAGACCAGAAGCAGTATGACATGAGGATTGCACGTAAGAATGAATGCCTGTCCCTCATGCTTAGTGGGTTTGTTCCTGGAAGCACAACCTCAAGATTTAGGAGAAGCAACTGGCATGGTGCTGTCTTGACTCCTGCTTCCTGCGATGCACCGGCCAGGTTTTCTGTGCTCTGCAGTCTTCAATGAGAAATCTTCAGATGCCTGAGGGGAGAAGTATTTTATGTGCTTTGGTAGTGATGGCTGACTGGGCAGGGCATTCCAAACTGAAGGGCTTTATGGCTAAGAAAAAGGTCTTGTAAATGTAGGCAAGTATTTGATTTCAGAGATTTCACTAGAAGCTAGCTTAGACAGAATAGGAAAAAGTGAGACAAGAAATAAAAACATCAGCGAACATAGCTGTAATCTTTCTCCACAGGATTCTCTAGAGTCTGTTAAAGGTAATATTTTATCTATGGGAAAGGAGGTTCTCCCTCCTCTGCTGTCTGGTGACCATTTCTCTTAAGTCGCTACTGTGTATGGCTAAGGGCAGGAATAAAAACCATTATAGTAATATCACTACTTTTTATAGTAGTAAGGATTGTATAAAGATTATGGAGGGAAATGTGGGCTATTAGCATGTAGGTAACAGTAAGTATATCTAAAATGCCTTTTGAAGGGCATCTGTGGTTAAGACTGGTTGCGCAATCCATCCAGATAGCCAGGTAGGCCCGCGATGCAAGTACAGGCTATCCTTAGAAGAAAATGTGCTTGGGCATCACCAGCAGGAAAATGTGGCATCAGGACACTGTTTAAGTGGCTTAGCATGCTGCCAGAGCACAGTGCCATATGTGGATGGAGCAGTAAATGACATTACAATCCTTTTGTCCTTCTCTTCATACAAGTTCTTAAAAGCCCAAGTATTAAAGTCACAACATATACTCACTGAATGCTATTTGAAATGCTGTTTTTTAAAAAAGGGCAACTTACATTTTTTTTAATATAAAGAAACTTACTGCAATTGATTTTTACTAAGAAGTAAATCTAAAATTCAAGCTTAACTTTTGTGATGCACATGTTATTGTACTGCCTGTGTTGTGAACACAGTCATACTTCGTTTTCAGTGAGACATTAAAAATAGCCCTGGCTGTAACGTATGTCATGAATCATAAATCAATAAGAATGTTCTGCAGGACCGTCTATTGATTTAGTGCAATTAAAGTAAAACACCTATTTTGGATTTCTTGAGTGTGTGAAAATGGTATCACTTTCGTCAATGGATTATATTTTGGATGTAGGGTTTGTTCAGTGCTGGTCTGGTTATATTAAAGAAGGATATTCTTTATTTTGCATGATTGTCTATCAAGAAATAAGGAGATCTGGTTAAGAGGGAGAAGCTGGACACTAAAGAGAAGTGTTTACTCAAATACATTTTTTAAAGAGGACGACTAATAACAAATTCTTCATTTAAAGTGTAAACATAACAGTTTTTTAAGGTGCAAGGCATCAGTGATAAAAGCATTATCTGAGTGGTGTGTACAGACTCAATGTACAATTGCAACGTGAAAACATTGATGAGTTTGCAAATGTATTAATGTAACGTCTTGTTTGGAAAAAAGTGAGAGGAGCCACTGACACCATGTGGAAAACTTGGAAAGTGCCTTGTTAAAAAATAGTTTCCTTTCCAACTTGATAGTTTGTGATATCTTTCTTTCTAACTCATCCACTGTTAATAGGACAGGGTGAAGAGGGAATGGTACTCCATGAGATTGCAGTCTTTTAAAGTTCGTAATGCTGCTGCGCTTAAGGCCACATCACCGCAAAAGACCACGGAGTAGGGATGACTGAGTTGTATTAAAAGAACTCATGTCAACAAAGTCATACTGTCTGGTCCGCAGATGTGAGAGTCACGGAAGGACATTAACCACAGAATAGATAGTGCTTTGAGGAAAAAAGTGGGCAGAGAGGCATTAAGTGTATCTGCATTTAGTATGTATCTGATCATAATAGCTAACATGTCTCTTGTGGGCCAAGTTCCCAGCGGTAGGGCCAAAACTCTGTAAATACAGACAAAATATGTTCATTATCTTTCGGGGAGTGGGAAAAAAACAGCAGTATTATCCTTCTCTCTCAATATCTCTTTTTCTGTCTAATGATAATGTTTCAGAAAATAAATCTTCTTCCTCCTCACCTAATTTCATAGTGATATTTAGACCATTACATTATGTAGAAGGGTATCTAGTATTACCTTCAGAAAGAGAATATTATCACATGGCAAATGAACTAGAGGCAAGCTACAGAAGGGAGGGATACTCCTCCAGAATTAAACCTGTTTTCACTCAATATTCCTAGAGATAAAAATGTCCCCAGTACTGTACTAGGTGAGGCAAGAAGCACAGATGCACAGAGAAAATGACTCAGAGACGTTGTTTTCTCTGAATAGAATAGTTTTGAAAGCATGGAAACACTAACAGCTTTCTAGTGGTTTCTTTTCTATCAAGAAAAATATTCACCATAGCTGTCATAAATAAAACTTTTGTTCCTTTTCTTTCTGAAGGATATGTTTAACAGATTCATGATGTATCATTCCTTTTTTGAGTCAAAAACATTTGAGTGGATTTTTGAGCTTTGTTGAGACACTCTATTCAGCTGTGAAGGGAAAAGTTGTATTAAAAATTCTTTGACTTCATTCAACTTTTTCTTCAGTGAATTGTTTCTGCTTTGCTCCAGTGTACGTGATATGTGCTTTAAAACTAGATTTTGTTTCATTTTCTATGTCATTATTTAAGTTGTCTGCTTTCATTATGGAACTCCTTCGTAATTAAGTGCAACCCATTAGGACCTTCTACAGTGCTGTCATTAGCAAGTCTGAATTGTTTGATATCTTTTATGCAATTTTTGCTTATTATATTTCTATGATGTGCTATGTTTTATTTAGAATAATTATTATTAAGTTCCTTGAAGAAGGTGTGTAATTAATATAATACATTATGAAGCTCCAAACATACCCACAGCTGTGTTGACCCATTCTCTTAATTTCCAGTTTATTTTTCAATAACTTTAGTTCTTAAAGGGAAATCTATTTGTTACAACACAGCATTATTTAAATGAAAATGCTAATTAATGAAGGAACCTGATAACTTTTATGAAGACAAACTAAGAAATAAGTTGTCATTTAGGTGAACATTTCACAAGTAGGCCAGCAGAAGCTAATGATTAAAAAATGGTTATACACTTATAATATACAATCACACATTTAATAGTGCCACACAGATATTCAGTATCTTACGTGAGACGAGTGAAAAATCTCTGTGTATTCTTAAACTCTAATCAATCCCAATTGATTTTGAGGCTTACTTCTATGCAATGTATCCACTGCTTATTTAATGTGAGTTCTATCAGTCGGTTAGTGCTCAGGAGCCTATAGCATAAAATCATCTGTATTAGTCTCAATAAGCCTGTGATTGAAGGAACTGTGTGATAAAATAGCATCTTAGTTTTTAAAGTGTTTTTTTTGTGTAACAGCAGTGCGAGTTTTGATGGACTAATGTTACAACATTGTGACATTCACACTGATTTCAGTGATCCTGTTTTGTTCCCGTTTGGACTCCAGTCCTCCAAGTGATGGATATTTGGAAGGACACCTACACATAATCAGATCTCTATTTAAAGACTTACGAAGTCCTCACAGGTCCAGAAGCCTGTCCATTTGTGGGCAACTGCAGAAACAGAGCCTTATTGAACAAACCAAGGACTTAAATGAACAAAGTTATTCCACCAAGCACTTCTTTTATATAATATTGTATTCACTTTAACAAACTAAGAATTTTAAAACTGCATACCTTTGTCACTCAGAGTTGAAGACACTAAGGAAGAGATAATCTTTGTTTTGCTGCACACAATTCTTATTTATGATTATTTTGCTATATTATCTACTCTACTTTCCCTATTTTTAGTAAGCTGTTTTTTCTAGAATATTACCTATTGTTCACCTGACCTTCAAAAGATGATCAACTTTTCCTTTTTCCAGTAGGTTTTAACCTACATCTTGTATTTATAGCTCTGTTAAAATACAAATTCAAGGTAAAATGGAAAACAATACTGCAGCAGTTGTCGAGTCCACGAGACATTAGAAGCATTTCCTCCATAACTTGATACGGAAAATCTAACAACTTTTATAAGCACTTCAGTAATGCCGGCATTAAAGGACTTGGTTATTGTCTGCCCAAATTTGCCAGACAAGTTCTACTTGGAAACCTACTACTTATGTCTCCTTATTACTGCTATATAAGGAGTTAGTCATCACTCCTCGTGGGTTATTCAGGGAACTTGGAAACTTGGACTTTTATTATAGAAAGCAACTAAAATGTGAGCAGGCAACCAAATCCTATGACTACACAGATAATTCCATGTGGTATTATGAAAAAATATAGCCTGGATTACTCCAGGGCCTTAATACCTATACCATAACTTAATAGTTGAGATATTCTGACTTGTATATTGGAGAAAGTAATATAGCCTCAACTATTTAAAAAAAACACAGCTTTTTCCTTTTCCTACTTCATTTGAAACAGTATGTTATGACACTTCAGGTGACTTTAAAAAGTCCCAGGCAGAGGGTATGAAAGAGGTTCGACTTACCACCGATACTATTTCCATCTAAAAATATCCAATTAAATGGCAGGCGGATAGGGTTTGGAGAACACCGACACTTTTCCTGTCAGTTGCATGGGTTAGAATTAAAGGAAGATTCATATAAGTTTGTGCAGAAGACAGGGCAGTTCAACTGGTGACATGAAGTTTCTCTGTGCCCTTTTACCAGTCGCCCTTCAACTTTCCAGCAGAAACACTTTCCCACAGCCACATTGTAAGCTCCAAACTCCACTGTCCCCCTCTTCAGATGTCTATAAAGTAAGACTTCTGTGTTTTCTTTCTTGTGTTATGTTGCTGCCAGTGTTGGACTGAAAAGGAAGTTTAACTCCTTTAGTTCCTTTAACCCACAGCTGCTTTATCTTCAACAGCTCTAATCATAACCTGTAGGAGTGCCTCTCCCTCCATTTCTCCTTGGATTGGGCTGTTTCAGCCCAGATTAGGTAATTTAGGGGTTCGTAGTGGTGTCGCGATTCCCTTGGGCTAAATTAATCTGAAATGACACCAAACGATCGGTTAAACATTTTATTTAAGGTAGAAGCAAATGGAACTTGGAAAACGTAGTGGTAGGCGGCCTGGGTTCTATTAAGATATTTATGAGAAGAAAAGGAAAGAGAGGAAGAGAAAGAGAAGCAAAATGAGGGGGAGAGAGAGAGAGCACCACCCTCAGATCCCGCAATGATGATGATGGGGACAGTGATCCTCAGGTGGTAGGAGTGCACGTGGCTCCTTCGAATTATGTCTTTTGTAGTCTGAATTCCCGCTTTTCGATGGTGCCAGCCTCGCCCCTCGAGGACTGACTGAACTCTTCAGCTTCTGTGCAGGTGCCACGGCGGGGATGGTCACGAGGGGTCTTTGGTGCGATCATAAGCCCTTTCTTCAAAATGAACTCTGTGTGACCTCTGGCCATACAGAGCATGCTAGGCCCATCAGAACACGGAGCTGCGCACACAACCGCATGCCCCTGTTAGTCTGTGTTAGTCCTGTGTTAGCCCACTTCTCCTTGCTGGGCAGAACCTCTTCTGCAACAAGGTTTGAGGCATCCCTATACATTAACCTCTTCAGTCTGTTACACAGGCACACCAATTTTTCAGCCTCTTTCCTGCCAAAATGTACTTTAAGACATACATGAAAAGAACAGGTACAAGGTGACCAAGAAGGCCAACAGCATCCTGGCTTGTATCAGAAATAGCGTGGCCAGCAGGACCAGGGCAGTGAATGTCGCCCTGTACTCGGCACTGGTGAGGCTGCACCTCGAGTGCTGAGTTCAGTTTTGGGCCCCTCACTACACAAAAGACCTTGAGGTACTGGACAGTGTCCAGAGAAGGGCAACGAAGGTGGTGAAGGGTCTGGAGCACAAGTCTGATGGGGAGCGGCTGAGGGAGCTGGGGGTGTTTAGTCTGGAGAAGAGGAGGCTGAGGGGAGACCTGATCGCTCTCTACAACTCCCTGAAAGGAGGTTGCAGCGAGGTGGGGATCGGCCTCTTCTCCCAAGTAACCAGGGATAGGACAAGAGGAAACAGCCTCAAGTTACGCCAGGGGCAGTTCAGGTTGCATATTGGGAAGAATTTCTCCACTGTAAGACTCATTAAGCATTGGAACAAGCTCGCAGTGGTTGAGTCACCATCCCTGGAACATTTAAAAGGCATGTAGATGTGGTGCTTAGGGATATGGTTTAGTGGTGGTCTTGCCATGCTAGGGCTATGGTTGGACTCGATGATTTTAAAGGTCTTTTCCACCCTAAACAATTCTATGATTCTATGATACTGCTGGAACAGAGTGTATCAGTATACTGAGGAAGCCAAGGTAGCCTGCCCTACCTCTAAATCCACTACAAACCTTGAATCTTCATCTGGAAACAACCATATGGTTGTTTAGGCAAAACCAAGATTTGACATTTGGAGTGACTCTGGTCACAGAGTAGGAGGCCGTCGTGTCTCAGTGACTGTGGAGCTTATGTTACACAGATTCCAGCCATCTACATTCCTCCAAAGCTTTCTGCATCTGTGTTGATGTGCACAGTTAAGAAGAATTATATCCTTATCCATATTTTAGATACAGCCTGGCTTTAGGTTGCTCTGGGGTTTACTACATTGTTCTGTATGTCAACCCTGATAGACCACTTCCAAAGATGAACAGGTAGTTTCTGTAGCCCAAATAAGTTCTTCGAAAATTGGCATTAAATGTGAAAAGCAGTGAGAAAGGAGAGAACTCTTTGTCATGCTATTATTGGAGCGGGACTTTGGTATCAAGTTGCTGTTCTTCGTATTGAATCTAAAAAAGACATTTTGCAAATAAAAAGTAGGAAAATTGTAGTAGAAAAACATGCTGAAAAGGTTTCTGCACATCTGCTTTCACTAGTGACTGATTTCAATAATTAGCAGCAAACATACAGATCTATATTTGTGCCTTCAGATATCCATGTTTAACCAAGTGTTAATTAATTAAAATTAATGTGATTATTCATGTTGACTTTCAGCAATATTCTCATTAATGTATTGGTACCAAATGAGTAAAATCTGAAATGGGAATGGAAACTCAAAGACTTCCTTATTCTAATGAACTTCACTTTATTATTTTGAAACCACTAGTACCAAAATTTTGAGACACTAGAAAAAGTGAGTTTGAGTGATGATAAACAGACCTGAAATCAGGGTCCAATTTAATATTCCTGCATACAGGCTGAGGTGTTTGAAAACACAGGTTTATGTTTAAAGATGGCCAAATCTGTTATAAACTGATAAAGGTTGCAACTCCCGTGTTTTGCCAATCATGCAGAATTAGTAACAATTTTTGAAAATAATGGCTTAAAGTAATTCTTAGAAAATACTTCTTCTTTGCAGGATTCTTTTAAGGCTGGCCATTGTATATGCTTGTTGATACTTCATGTCAGTAGCTCAGTGGAGATGAGTGGGATGGCTCAAGTGCACAGTTTAAGCTTGTCCAAAAGGGGTTTCAAGGAAGCGTTGTTTGTTCCCTCCTGTCAGATTTGTACATTCCCAGGTTATCCAGCAGCTGATGTTTGATCCAGATCAGGTACAGAACTGCATTTCTGTTGATCTAGCAATAGCAAGCACTACCTAGTTTATGCTGGTTTTAAGACATTAGACTGGGAAAAAAAGCCTCCCATTAGAATTTAAGCCATCAAAAACGTTTTGACACATTTGAAATGACAATGTCTGTGAATACAGGACCAGCGCTTTGTGTCTTATGGTTATGGCGTTTCTGATCTGGTACTAGGAACCCTAAAGCTGGATTTACTTTATCACTGAACCTCATCTGGGAGTCAGCAGAACTATACACATGGGAGTTTTCTATTTGAAAGCCCAGACAAAGACACTAATATCTGGTTTTTTCACTTGTAATGCCACCAACTTTTATTTTCTGATAGCCGATGTAAACACATTTACACAGGAAGTAAAGAAATTTATAGAAGCTGTATTTATCTTATATTAAACTGAACTCCCATTTATCCAATAGGCTAGAATTGTTGCAAGTTATTCCAGTCCACTGGATAAGTACATAATTACATATTTAAGAGAAAGAGGTAAACATATAGTAGAGGTATCAGTGAGGAAGATCTTCAGCTGCTGTAAATCATTACAGATTCCTTTGGAGTACATTTATAGTAGATTAACTTTTAATCAATATTATGCATGTATTTATGGCCTAAACTGTTCTACTATTTACATTAAATGAACAAGAATGCTATTAAGGCAAATACTGAAGAGGAAATTATCTTTAATTTTATTGTGTGAAGACCATCTCTTTACCTGTGCTTAATACTATTGATTCTAGTGAGAATACATATGAATTCAATTATTCTTTTCCTTAAATGTTTCTCAGAACTGGGTTTTAGATGCGACATAAAGAAGAGTTTGTGTAGGCTGTGTGAAAAGCAATTTTTTGTCTCAAATTTTGTTGTAATTCTGACAATTTTTAGTTTCTACACTTAGAAATTAGCTTGCTTTCCTCCCCATGCGTATTTATTATACAAAAATAATGGAATTCAACTAATCGTATTCGTTCTTAATAGAGTTAAGAGGACTCAGTGAGTCAAGTTACTCACTCTTGAATATGATACTTATTAAACATGAAATCCAACAAAGTTAAAATAGACATTGCTGACCATAGCTGAGATATAACTATGAGCCATAGTCTTACAAATTCTTGTTCTCCTTCTGGGTTATTTTTCTGAGATCTTGCTGTAGCTTGTGTTACCTACCATGACATGCAGTTGCTAGAATCTGAAATGAGATGAGTTAATGGCATTGCATTATCTCCTGATGACAAATCCATTAGCATATGTCACCGCTCGCACTTATAATTCAAGTCTCTGCTTGTTTGGTGCTCATTGCAAGGGAAAATCTGCAAGGTTTTATATTTCCATTTCTTTACAGATGTTTTGTACAGCTTTATAAGGCTGAGCGATGCATTCAAATGAAGGACTAATTTGTGTGTTCTAATGGCTATACATAGATTTGTTGTCTTAAAGTATTTAAAATCTTCTTCGTCAACTGGAATGATCTACAGTATATAATTCATATTTGTTCTATTAATTATGAATTGCATGGGGTTTTTTACGCTACTAAAATGAAAAATTTAGATAACTGTTCTATACTCTACCCTAATAATTTGCTTTACAGCAAGTGTATGCAGTATACAGAGGAAAGTTTTCATTGTGTTTTACTCTGTGTGAAAGATTTGGGATTGCAGAAAGAAGACTTAGTGGTCCCTGATTTTACTGACCCTCCTGGGACAGGGGGCAAGGCAGGGCAGCACTGCAGAGTGTGTGAGCAGCATTGCATTCCCTGGGATGGGATGGCTGAGGTTAAGATGGCCCTTTGGGGTGGTGTCACTTACGGAAATCGCAGTTCAAACACAGGGCAGCACTGAGCTGGGAAGTAGCACAATGGTTGGCAGACACCTTAACCTGTCTAGCTGGGTTTTAATTCTATTCTTTACCTGCTGAAGTCAATGTGATAGACATGAAAGATTTGTACTCAGAATTAGGAAAGAGAGATTTGTCTGACTTTGGCGAGGCAAGGGGCCAGCAGTGAGGGAGGGCAGGAAACTTTTTCACTGCATAATAGTTGGAAAAAAGCAAAGGGAAGATAAAGTGGGAGAAATGAAGACAGAAATGGATGGATAATTGTCCTGGTTGGAGGCAATAATGAAACACAGGTCTTTTGAAGTGAAGATCGGGAATTTGTAAGAATCCATAGGTGGGAAAGAAGTTATTATGGTCAGAGTCAGTTAGAGAAGGGGACATAACTGTAACAACTTAAGAGCAGAGTATAATTGCCTTGTCAGAATGTCAGTCAGTGAAAATAACTATATAAAACTGCATTTAATTTTTAAAATAAACAGGTTGAATAGCAGACTTAACAAAGAATACCTTAAAACTGACCACATCTGAGGACAATGGTAGAGCTATGGATGTCATTTATCTGGGCTTTTGTAAGGCCTTTGACAGTGTCCTCCATGACATCCTTCCCTCTAAACTGGAGAGATATGGATTTGATGGGTAGAATGTTCAGTGGATGAGGAATTGGTTGGATGGTCATATCCAGGGGGTAGTGATCAATGGCTCAATGTCCAGATGGAGATTAGTGACAAGTGGTGCCCCTCAGGGGTCTATCTCAGGACCAGTACTGTTTAATATCTTCATCAATGAAATAGACAGTGGGATCGAGTGCACCCTCAGCAAGTTTACAGATGACACCAAGCTCAATGGTGCAGTTGAACTGCATAAGGGACGGGATGCCATCCAGAGGGACC
>NW_009632165.1:0-13345 GCF_000690535.1 Cariama cristata
CTGCCTCATTAATATTCCTTTCCCTGCTTGCCCATTGGCACAGTCTAATTGAAATGCAGAGCGAAGAAAAGTCTGTCATTTAAAGTGAGCTCGGGATGCAGGCAGCCCAGAAAACAAACCTTGCTTTTTTTTTTTTTTTTTTTTTTTGCTCAGGTTGCATTACTTTCTGTTGTATTGCCTTTTAAAGCACGTTGCCCTCCTTTCTAACACGCAGTCCTTCTTTCGTAGTAACTGGACCGCTGCTAGGATTCATTCCCATTGATTTTAGATTCTCCAGTGCAAGTAGATCAGGACAGGCTTGACAATTAGAGGTAAGGGTTTATATTTAGTGTACCCTCATTTTGCATTGTTAACTCGGAAATAATTAAATAACACCGGCAATAACATTGCAGCTTTTTCTTTTTTAAACCAATCTCCATCTACCTCCTTTCCTTTCAATCTGTTAATTGCTGAAAACACAGCTCTCAATTATCCTCTTAACATCATTGGCCTACCTGTTTATTGCATTTTGACTGAAGTTGTTTTGGTGAAGTTTTCTTCTGAATCATTGCTGGTTTGAAAATGAACGTGTGAAGTTGCGTACACAGACACAGTGGGGAAAAAAAGGAAGGAAAAAAAAAAAAGAATCACTTCTTCGGTTAGCTATAGAATCAACTATAAAATTGGGGGATTCTTTTTCCTACTCTCCTTTCTGCTGTTTTTCCTTTGTTTCTGGCTTCCTAATTGCTGCTGCTTGTAGCTGGAGGTCCCCTTGTTTTCCTTCTCCTTTAGTGGTTTAATGACTCCACAGCAGAGCATGAGACAAAAGAAGGAAGAAAAGTGCTTGGCCTGTCAGGACAATTTGTTACTTCCAATTTTGAGGTATTTCATAACTTCCAGTAAGACAGGGAAGAGAGAAGGAACAAGCTGGATCTCTTTGTTTTTAAATATCCAGTAAAATGACAGCCCAAACTGTGAGAAATGACAAAGATAAGGACACAAGTGCAAAAACTGAAATCCAAAGAACACTCATTCAGCAGCCATCTAACCCTGGCCATGTCTCATCTTTCCCTGTCCAGAAGTGAAAATCTGCTCTGCTTGCAGTTCTTCATTGTCTGATCAGTTCAGCATCTATGGTCAATCTAAAGTTTTCTTTGGATCTCCCTGTAATTCCCCATGTATTAGGAATTAACAATTGATACTAAAACCAGAATCAGCTCTCACAGTAAAGAAAACTAATTTAACTACTTGTCCTAAAAAAAGGTGACTTCACAAATATAAATATGCAGAAAAAAAAAAATAATTAAAAGTGAAGAGCCTTCGTGATTTATTCCTGTGTGAAATGCATTGCATAATAGAAGCAGAATAATTTTTTCCATGGGTATTCACAGCATTCCTTCCCAAAAGACACTTCAAGTAACCATAATACTGAAACTAGAATCTAATCTTTGTATGTGAGTTGCATCAAAACATAGAAGAACACGTTTGTTCAGGAAAGCAGTCACAGTGGCTCCTTGTTGCTGTGATAGCACATTGTCAGTCTTCAAAAGCCACATGGGGTAGGTAGGTATTTATAATGAGCTTGTGCTCAAAGGCTTCCCCCAGAAAAATGTGCTGGGTTTTAGGCTCTAATCGCAATTATTAGCTGTGATGTTCTTTGAGATTTACCATAACTTCATGCATTGAAGTCACACTTCAAATAAACCACATACCTTAAAAGTATCAGAAACTTGAAAATAACGCTTCATTCCCATTTCAGACAAGTTGGACAGCCCTGTGGGGCATCCCACATCACAGGGAAGCTGAGTACAGGGACTGACTGTTGAGGAAGTGTGTGAGAGATCAGAAGCAATATAATTACTGCCAGAGAGAAGGTTCTTTATGCTAGTCCCACATGGTTATAACCCATGCTGCTGATAAACTGGAAGGCATTTGAGGAGAAAATGTAGTATTGCTGGGGTTTTGTTGGTTTGTTGGGTTGTGTGCATGCGTGGCTCACAAAAGCTAGGTGTGTTCACTCTTCTTGGTTAGAAACCGTGCACTTGAGCCCCCTCAGCTGAATAGTCAATGGGGAATACTCTCTTCCCTTCTGCATTATTATTTATGGAATGGTATTGACTGCTGTCATTCATTATTGAATTTCAGTTAGCTCAGAGTCATATGCGGCATCCTGACCCAGTCATATGCATCACCTGGGTTTGTGAGACTCTTCTGAGTCCTGATGCCCTGGAAAGTAGAGAGTCATGCCGTTGGTTTGAATAGGGCCTGAAATCGGCCACTGGAAGTCAGCAGGTCTACAAATTGTTACTTTCAAAGCATAAACAAATGATTTTACTTAAAAAGTTTTATTTCTTTTCTGCTATATTTGACAAAATATATAAGTAGAATTCAATTCCTGTTTTGATATTTAAAAATATCTTTAAAAAAAGGACCTTACAATCCTATTATTCCCCCTTGCCAAGGATCTCAAAGCTCTGCACACGCTGATAGATGGTGTTCCACAATACTTTTGTGAGACTGGAATGACTTCCTCTGTGAGGACAAATTGAATAGCAGGGCAGGTATGTGACATTTCGTAAGCACTTCTTCAAATCTAGAAGTAATAGAATCATGGTAGAGGTGAAGCCCAGGCTAGTCATTCTCTGTGCTGCAAAATACTAAATTGAATGCTTTCTTTAACATTTTGCTTAAAAGAATCATTTAGATAACAAAGTTCAGGTGGAATAAATTACTCAAAATTTACTCTGATTTGTAGCCACTAGGGAAGTGGCAATAAACATTTTCTGTCATAGATGTAATCAAGTAATGGCAAACAGAACTTAACACAATATGCTGATCTGGGGTACGTTCTGCACTATACCAGTTCCAGACAAAAATTTTGGCAGATGGAGGTAATCATGATGTACTTTGTGCTGCTTGGGAATAATCCTCACCCTTATATGTAGGCCAGCAAACTTCTTAGCTGTGAGGATAAAAACAATGATCATTGCAGTTCAGTGAAATGATGCATATATGAAAATTGAAATGATATATGAGCAATTTTTATATGTGATATAGCAGTGCATTTTTTTTTATTATGAAGATTGCTTTTTATAAATGTTTTAACCTCTAAAAAGGCATAAAACACATCTCTCAATATGATATTAATTATTGGAAAGAATATTTTATTTATCCTTTTAAAATTTCTATTTATATTAATTAAATAGTTAACCATCCATGTATAAATGCAAGTGTTTGAGATATGTAACCAAGATAAAATGTCTATGTAATTTTAAACATGTATGTTATTTTATTTTATTTATGTGAATAATGACAAAAAGTTGAAGGAGGGAATTAGTTTTTGACCAAGTCTGTCCCTACACTGGTTCATCATGCAACTACATCAATGCTACTCTGAGCAAAAAGAAGGGAAGGGCTGACTCCTTTCAGGAGCAGGTCCCCATTGAATGGTGATGGAAATAAGGAAATAAGGAAACTAGGAAAAGACGACTCAGGTCTCCAAAACTCCTTGAGTCACTGACTTTCTGCATGATTGCACCCCAAATCCCTCAGTGAAATCCCCCAGGTGAAATTATTTTGAAATGCACCATTCAACAATAGAGGCTAGTATAATAAACAAGAAAGCAAGAAAAATCTTACAGACTTATGCGGTACCCACTGTTGCAAGTGCCTGAGCAACTTTTAATCTTTAGGGTTTTCCATCTAACTGTGACACTCCCAGGTTGGGAAGAGTTGCTGTGCTTGTTCAAAAGCTCTATCTATCATACAGACTTCCTGATTGAAGAGCAAAAGTAAATGGCCAGTACCAGCTTTATTTCAACTGTGTGTAATCAGCTTGAAGTCACTCTCTGAAGTGTGATGGGAAGTTCAGCAGAACAGGAACTTGAAATGAGCTTTCCCATCTTACATATTGATGAGTGGTTCTTTCCTAGGATTATAATTCTCAGAAATTTGAACCTTAAAAACCACATGCGGATTTTTAGTCTTCTCCAAGTACATTAGATCTACTGAAAGAATGAACGGAGAGTCTTTACTATCTGCCAGGAGTAGTGACACTTGCATCATCCTTGTAGAGTAGGTCTTCCCTGATGGGACAAATGTAAGGCATGCAGCAGAGGGCAATGCAACACACACACCAGCTGGGACAGGAAAGCTTAGATAAATAGAATTGGCTCGAAACTCTTGGCTTGAGTGAGAGGAAGGGGAGATCTGCAGTTTTCTTCAGCTGTAAATTCCAGTTTTCTTTTTACATCTATGGAGACCTCACATATCACAGAAGGCTGAAAGTGACTTTACAGCAAAACAAGACTTTTGCTCTGAGTAGACAGGACAGGATGCAGGCAATGCAAATATATGTTAAATAATTTCATAAATATTTTACATTTATGTTACTTGTACAAATACAGTCTCTTTTATCTTTCAGCTATTCACTCAAGCATTCCTTGGACTCTGAAGATCTTTTTCATGTAAAGCAACAGAGATCTATGATGTTTCATGTTCCAAGTGTCCATCTTGGGGCAAGTAGAAATTGCTTGTTAGAGGGCTAGAAATACACAGCATTTCTAAACATCAGCATTACAACATGAAACTACTTTGAGATTCATTTTGTTTGAATATATTTTGAAGTTCAAAGACAAATCCTCTTCTATTGCTACAGTAAGGTTGATATTCAGAGAAAATTTTGCAGACATAGGGCCAGTTATGATCAACCTTTTTCCAGGAATACAAAGAAAGGAAGACACTAGACCTTTGCTAACTTGTGTTGCCCACAAAATTGCCATGTGCTGGCTTTGCGGTCTGGAAATACCAGGAACCATTCATCAATGACTGCCTTTGCTTTCACTAGCTAATACTGGCCATCCTAAATGATGTTCAATGTACATGAATTTATCAATGACCAATGGATTTGCCTAAGCCTCTGGGCCTCAGACAATTTCACCACCACAATACAGTCTGTAGGGAGATGACGCAGCTAGGCAGTGATATTTTTGTGCCTAAAATATTTATTTAATTAGTTAAATCCTGCTTCTGGACATTCAGTAGCATGAAAGATCAGTAAAAACAAGCAGAGAGTTAAATGGAATATAGCATGGCAAACAAAGGGATTACGGAGGGATGAGTTTTCCAGACAAACTGGTTTAAAAGGTACTGGCTTTTGTGAACAAGCACAGGTCATCCGAGAACAAAAAGCACGATATAGACCTTCAGATTGCCTGAAAACTGCTGAAATTGGCAGTTCTGGCAGTGACAGGTTTTGAGCAGAAAATATCGTGGTTTTATTTTATTCCTACTAAGAGGGCATTGAAATTCTGAATTTAAAAGAATGGATGATTTTCTGAAGTCCTGATAAAAAATTTCAGCCTTTGCCCTAATATCAGTGCTGCTTAAAAGAATGGCCAGAATTCATTTAGCAGTCTGTTGAATAACTGCTCCTAGTCAGGCAAGCTTTTGTTGCTGATCCAAGATTACCTTATCTTGGGTGGCAAAAGATCTGCATTTTAAAAATGATTCTGCCTCCCAGGACTTCAAAGAGTTTCCTCCTGTCTGTGACTAGTGTTAGCTAAAACATATGCGAAGGTGTTCTTCTATCACTTACAACAAATAATCCAAAGACAGTTCTAGCATGAAATGTCTTGCCTAGATTCAACAAGAACAACAGAAAAATCACATTGCTCCATAGTGAGTCAACACAAATGTAGCTTCTTTGTCTATGGAGTCTAGATAGTAAAATTTAGGAGGAAGAGTGTTGTGCTATGTCCCATGTTTGTTAGAAAAAAACATAAACCACATAATTGCTTACGGATGTAGCCGTAGCCTGTGACATTTTGCTCACGTTTTGCAGAAGCATTGAGCTATTTATAAACAAGTCTGGGTGAAGTAATTACCATTAGAGAATTTTTATACATTTAAAAGAAGAATTTAGCTTTTCTACCCACTGCAGATGACATGCAAGATGACAATTAAATCATGGTAAAGACGTTTGCATAAACAAACTGCTAGGTTTCAGTACCTGCTCCAAGTATTGCTGTTTCCTAAGTTGCCCTTTGTTGCACCAACAGACAGAGGGATCAGGAAGCTCCCTAGCAGGGCAGATGAGAACCACCCCAGCTCTGAGGAGCTGGTTAGATGGATTCTCAGCCAGCCCTACAGGAGGAGGCTGAAGTACCCAAGGATGCACAAATCCAAAATGCTCCTATCACTCACCTAAGCTGGCAGTAGGAATTCTTCCCCCACTCTTCCAGGTTTCAGTGCAAGAGATCTTCATGTGAATGAAGGTTTCATCTCTACTCACTTCTGTACCTGCAAGTGCCAAGCACAGCCCAGGGCCTGAGAAAAAGCATCAGACTTTAGCAGCTGTCAGTCCAGCCGCATTCCATTGCTTTGAGAATGCCCTGGGCGAAAATAAATAAATACCAGATAAATGGATGACACTTGGTGTAAACAGGCCTGATTTGCCTTCCTCTCCTTTCAAGCAATGAATCACCAGTGAAATAGTGATGACTCACTAAGGGAATCCAAAGCATGCTTTCTCTTTCACATGTGAGTCTGCAGTAGCCATCCATGCTCTAAAGGGGGAGAAAACTAGGCTGCATTTTAATATTAATTTCCACGACAATGAGTCAAAACTGCCTGTGAGTGCAAAGGGTTTTTTAAGGAAAAACAGAGCTGCCCTCATATTTCACTAACATAGTGAGAGTGTATAAATAGTTGCACGTGGCAGAGAGAGCAAATGAGCAGCTGCTAGCAAAATATTATGCTACTGTCTACAAAGCACTGTGTTACCCAAAAGCTCTGGATGACGCCATTCAAACCTGCCACGCCAAAAGGGGTGCCCAGGGCAAGAGTTTATTAAACATTACCAAGATTATTTGAGAAAAGAGATTTTGTTATGTCCTTTCTAATTGATTCTGTGGTACCTGGCTTTGCGCTCTAAGGTCTTACTGATGGTCCCTACTGTCTAACTTAAAACCTGGACAGGTCCTCACCTTGCCTGGCCAGTCCCTGGCATGGGTAGACAAAGTTGCATACCACATTTTGGGAACATGGCAACGGGCTCTTCCCTGGTGGCCCTCCACGCAATTTTCTCACTGCGCCGTCTGGTTTCGGAGGCTTGATCTGTTACGTTGTAAGTCCCTTTTTAACCTGGGAAGCCCTGAGGGATGCTGTGGGGACACAGGGGCAGCTCTTTTCCCACCCTTCCTGGGGATTGCAGTACCACATCTGATGAAAGAAGCTTTTAGGTAACCCCAAACTGCTGCTGTATTGAAAAGCAGGTGTGAGCACGGCCTGAAGTCACAAAGATGCCTGTTAGCCAGGGCAAGATCTTCCCCACTGCTGGCTCTCCCTAAAAGCCTGAATCTATTCTTGCAAAAACCAGAGGCAGAGGGACAGTGATCTAGGATGCAAGAGACTGGAGAGACACAGAAAAAAACGGGGTTTTTATCTAATTTGCCGAGTCATGTATCTCCAACTTCCAACTCCACACTCTTCACAGAATTCCCACTCCTCTCTTTTACTTCACGTTTGCTACAGGCAACAGTTCATCAGGAACCTCATATCATCATATCCTTGACTATTTGTGGGTTTTTTGAATTATGTATTTGCCTAGCAGGATTACTTCCACAGAGAAGTGTAGATGGCTGTTATGATTCCCAATCACAGTTCCTCTTCAAGGAAAAAATTGTAGCTGAATGGAGTCTTACTTAATTTTTGAAAATTTAAAGGACTAGCAAGGGACTCTGCATAAGGACCTTTCTATTGCTCTGAGCCGAAAGATTACTTATAATAAGTATTCAACCAAGAGATCAGTCTACCAAAAAACCACCAACAGCCTACGTGCAAAAAAATTGAAGAAAATATGCAAAGTAGTCTTCATGCACTGTTTATACAACTGTGTTAGAGATGTTCCTGCAGCCCAATTTGGCAGACTTGTAGCTTTCACACAATTTTACTGGCGTAGTTTGGATTACAGAGAACAGTTTTCTTCCCTGGTTTTATGTTGCTTAATCCAGCCCCTGACAAGTATGTTCAGGAAATGGGGAACATTAAATTCTTTTTTTCTGCACAGCAGCAAGTCTATCTTTAATTCAAGTATAAACACAGTGTTTTGTCAAATTCATTCTTATCTTGTATAAAACAAAAAAACCCAAACAAACAAAAAAAAAAATCAAATGGATCAAGCTATCCAAAGAGACCATAAAGTGTCCAGACCAAAGAGACCAGAGTACTGCCTTCAGCTCCGGGGCCCCCAACACAAGAAGGACATGGACCTGTTGGAGCAAGTCCAGAGGAGGCCACGAAGATGATCCAAGGGCTGGAGCACCTCTCCTGTGAAGACAGGCTGAGAGAGTTGGGGCTGTTCAGCCTGGAGAAGAGAAGGCTCCAGGGAGACCTTAGAGCAGCCTTCAGTACCTAAAGGGGCCTACAAGAAAGCTGGGGAGGGACTGGTTACAAGGGCCTGTAGTGACAGGACAAGGGGCAATGGCTTTAAATGGACGAGGGAAGATTTAGATTAGATATCAGGAAGAAATTCTTCACGGTGAGGGTGGTGAGGCACTGGAAGAGGTTGCCCAGAGAAGCTGTGGATGCCCCAACCCTGGAAGTGTTCAAGGCCAGGTTGGATGGGGCTTTGTGCACCCTGATCTGGTGGAAGGTGTCTCTGCCCATGGCAGGGGGGTTGGAACTAGGTGATCTTCAAGGTCCCTTCCAACCCAAACCGTTCTATGTTACTATGATAAAGATTTTTTTCTTTACACCTCACTTACCCAACTGCCTTCCTTCTTCAGGTGATTTTCTTCTTAACTTCCTGCATTTTCTACTAGCCTATTCCATGTTAAGAAAGAAATCACAGGCTTCAGGTTGCTCCTCTGTGACATCATAAATGCTTTGGAAAAATTAATATTTCAAAGTTTAATGTTATTCAATACTTTTCATTTAATTTTGTGTACATTATTTTAAATGGAAAATGAGTCTCTGGTGTTCCATCACTTGAAAGAAACTGAAAAAATATTCTTGCAATGAAGAATTTTGTGCTTCACTAATACACCAACAGTGTTGAAAACATGTCTCAAAAGGTGTGAACAGTACTTGTAAAGCCATGTAACTCTCCTCAAATGACACAACATGGTTTTATTTGGCTGAAAATGAAAGAGTAAATGTAAGTTGATCCTGGATAGTATTCCAACACATTATTTAAACAAACTCTGGTTGTTTGCAATTTTCATGACTTTGTATGTTTTGTACTTCAACTACCTCATAAATGCACTTTGTAAAATGTTAATCTTAATCATATGCATCCAATGGCACACTGCTACTATGTCTCCTCAAGTTCTTATGTATCTCTGCGTTCCAGTCATCTGGCAAACCAAGCTGCGGTGTTAAAATCCCAACCAATGCTCTTGACTTCCACAGGGCCTGTAATTCTTTCCAAGACTTTTCACTTCAGAAACTGATTTGAAGGTGAGTCCTTTGGATATGTTTCACAGAAGAATGGAAGGGACTAGCACATTATTCTACCCAAATACCTGTGCCATATTTGAATAAAGTTATGCTTGAGTGCGAGCATCCCTATAGTGCAGTTATTTGGGAGAGAAATGTAAAGAGCTTTGAAGTAGCTCAGATTCTGTTTTGAGATGGCAGAGTGAACGCACGATGGGAGGTAAGTTCAACTAACCATGGGTTTAGTACTATTAATTCAGATTTGTCTGCAGATTCCTCTATACTGCTTGTATCAAGATGAGTCCCCCTAAAAACTTCATGATGCTCATACAGCTTTTATGAAACATGTTGCAAATCCAAAGTTTTGCCTATGCTCCACAATCTCTCTCCTGTACCTGTTATCTGATGGACTATGTAGAGGAAAATTAATACATTATCAATTTAAAAAAAATGGGATTTTCTACAGGTATTGGTTTTGGAATAATCCTGAAGTATTACAAGATCATGGAAGGACTATTAGCATAATATATTTATACAAGGATAATGTATATTTAATCAGTACTCAATGGTGATATAATAATAGGTTTCCCCATAGAGAATGACAATATGATTTTCAACTTCCTGAATTAATAATCTTGCAGAATACTGAAGACCATTATTTTACTTCACTCACATGCAGAAAGAAGAAATCTTTTTCTGTGCAAGTAAGGAAACCTCTAAAACAAATCAAAGATTTGGGCAGAGAACTAATTAACTCAAGGCAAGCAACCCAGGAAAATTAATGTTGAATTGGGGATAGCTCAAAGACTTCAAGGGTAACAGTTTAAAAAGCAGCATTTATGGCCTTGAGTAGTTAAGACCTTGCAAATTACTATATTCTTTTCAGAAGGCATGAAACATCAAAGGCAAGAGGAATAGGAATAAATCTGTGTGTACAAAGTGATAGGAAAGAGAAAGGAAGAGCTCTCACTGTATTCATAGAAGGGCAAGATTCCTTAAGATCCTCAAAGTCTACTCAGGAGATAGTGACCACTGCTGCTGCACTATGAATAGGGCCACGGGTGCAGTGAGATTGTCGAAGGAACACGTGCAGGGGTGCTGGCGTGCCGAGTTCCCCTTAGGTGATGTGCCCGCTCCACTGTGGCAGGGGCTTCAGTGCACAGCGTTCCCCACATCTGTAAGTAGCTCCTTCTACAGTGTTGCTAAATTCAGTGTTCATTAATCAGAAACAGAGAAGAAAGATGGTTCTGCATCACTGATGTAAAGTGGCACCGTACAGCAAATGTGATCCTAGGACACACCAGGAAGTTTTTTGCAGGAGAAATAAAGCTTTAGTACCTCTGTATAAGATGCTTGTGTGACCCTGTCAGGAATAATACAGATCAACTTTTAAACTGATGTTTCAGAAGGAGGAATTGAAACTTGGAACATGTGTCCAAAAGGGCCGCTGGAGTGACAGGGCTACTTGTATTGCAGAAGAAGGTAAAGACTTGTCTTCTTGTGCCTATTATAGTGAAGGCTGAGGCGGGAGGGGCAAAGAGAGAAAGGAAACTCTGATAAGGTGTCTTTAGAAAACACCAAAGTAAAAAAAGAAATATCGCCACTGAAGGACAAAAAGAGTGGGTATCCACAAGTTCTGAAAAGATGTACTCAAGAAATTAGAGGGTTTTTAGCAAAGCAGAACAGCTGCAACAGGAGACTGTGAGAGGGACAAACAATAGCTGGTAAGCAAAAGGGAGAAAAGCAGCAGTTCGAACAGAGATTTACCTTTCCTGGATGTTTGCTGGTTTAGGATGTTTCTCATTCTTTGTTTAAACTTTGAAAGTATTGACTGTAAACCCCTGTTTCATAATCTTCAACACTGTGCTCTACAGAAAGAGAGCGTTGACTGGGAAGGCTTTAGGCAGGACCAGAGTAAAGTGTTTTACCTCTACACATCTTGAATGTTTCAGCACTGTTGCTTGGTGGTAGAAGAGAAATAAAAACTAATTAGTGATAGCAATAACATTATAATAAACGTGGTACAAAACTGAGGAGCACATTTTATCATAAGAGCCTACAAACACTTTTGATGAATGTGAGTCTGCCAACAATGATAACTTCTATTGCACAGGTATTTAAATACCACCTCTGTCCAGTTTTTAGACGGAGCTATCTTTGTAGACAATTGTATTTTAATAGAACAAATAATGTGTATTGAGTCCATCTCAAACAATACACATGAAACCTGGCCTTTTCCAAGCAACCTTGCTTTGTCAGCTGGTTATGGTTAAGGAAAAGATATAGTATTAAAATATGTTGGGTGAGCATTTTTATTATCCTGAATGTTTACCCTGTCTACTCTAGAGTTTTTAAATGTAGAATGACTTTTTTTTTAAGATTTCTTATCTGGTTGAGACAAAGTCTACCTTATTCCAAAAGACATAGAGAACAGACTACAGCTCATTCCCTTGTTCAATGATAGCTTAGGATTTTCCCCTTAATGCTCAGTATGGATTCAGTGACATCACAGTTGTATATTTCCTAACAACATATGTTCTGAATGCCTCAGAAGGGCAAAATAAGTTATTACATAAATCAGAAGTAAGTGAGGTTTCTCAAGGTTCATGAAAATGTATGCATGGGTGAAGATCAAGCGTGGAGATTTTCTGCCAAATGGGAGAATATTTTTATGAAACTGCCAAAGTATTTTTAAAACAATATTTTTAATAATATAGCATCTTATTATAATTTGACTGTATAGTAATAATTACTGGTCCTTCAACATCACTGTAATTTCTTTTAAATGCTACTCCCTCAAATTTATTCTTTCTCCATCAGTGAGCCATGATTTACATATATATATATTTACACATTCTACAAAACTGTGATTGATTAGGCCTGATTTTGATTAAGCAGATATGCATTGTTCATTTCAATCTCAAAAGGGATCAAGAAAGTGAAAAATGAATGAAAAACTTTAGCAAAGTCATTTAAGAATTAATGTAATTAGAATTCATATCCCTCTAACTACACCCAGACCTTTCAAGAGCAAATGGCAAATATATTCCAGCCACTGGCAAGCAAAGGATAGATAATAAATCTCAGAGAAATGAGAAAGGTTAATGGAAGACCATAATAAGGAAAGAAAATTATCTCACAAATTCAATTAGGAACTTTGATATCTAAGGCTAAAAGTAGAAACCAGAGGTTCAGAGATACCTGGACATAGAATTGTATGTCATTGAAACAAGAAAATGTAGAACACAGATGCTTTTTAGTAGAGACAAGGCAGTTTTACAAAGATGGAAGACAGACAGAAGTATTTACTCCATTGAAAAATCTTCTTTACCAGCTGGGCTGGATGCTGTTGTTTTGCTATATTGAAGATGGATTTAACATTTGCAGATTTCCTACAGTGTGATCACCTGACAGAGCCATTCTCAATGGTCAGGAATACCCCCTTTCTCTTCCTTTCTTACAAGGGGATGTATTCCCCAAAGACGTTTACTGCCTTCCTTTCAACCTTGATTAGTTAAAATGAGATAAATAGGTAAGAGTATATTCAGAGAACAAAACAGTTTGCAATGACTTTGGGCTATTATTTATATGAGACGCAGTTAACAGGCTAGCTTACAACCACTATCAACTCACTTCCAGTTCCCTATCCAGAATTAAATACCAGAAATACAGAAAAGTTTGTGCAAAATGTTATTCTCTGATTTTATAAAACACAATACCCTTATTTTAAAGAAGAAAATACGGTGATAAATGTCGTAGGGCATTCATAAAGCTTCCAGCTAGAATATCTGCCTTTCCGCAGCAAAAAGCAATGAAGCATCAGGATAAGATAACGGAATTGTCTCCCGGAGCTGAAGGAGCAGCTGTTCGCAGGCTCGGCCAGGAGAGGGACTGCCCAAGCCCGCGCCGTGCCCGGCCCGCCGGAGCT
>NW_009632166.1:0-3708 GCF_000690535.1 Cariama cristata
AGCCGTAACCCCCGGGCATGAAACGGACCGACGGCGTGTAAGGAGCTCGGTTAGGGGTGCACGAAGCTGGGGCTCAGCTCAGGCAGTGCTTTCCTGGTTAATCTCAGCACTGTGGCCACCCCTCACCGCCCAGTCCTCGCTATTTCTTTAGCACTGACTTATTTTAAGGTGAAAAGGATGGTCCTTGGAAGCGGATGCTGGATTGCATTGAATACTGGTCATTAAATCGTGTCTCCAGTGGTCATTGTCATAGGTTAGGAGGGCTTGCTGCCACATTTCAGGTGCTTCTTGGATTGATTTTGAATTCTGAAAGGTCAGAATGCTCAGAGTAGTATTAATGATCTAAAATATGGAGAGGCAGTAAGCAGTATCCTTCTAACGTGCTTGGTCATATTAGGATTTAATGTAATAATATAATCGAATTTAATTATTGTCACGTGAAGATTGTAATTCGTTTTTTAATATCTCTAGCGTTAAGGGTGAAAATCTTTGTTACCATGCTCAGAAATTCACAAAACTTAATTTTCTGTATCTTTAGATAAGGAAAAGCAGACGCAGGGACAGAGGTTTGTTTCCTGCATACGTATGTGATGGGTTACTTTCTGTGACAGCAGTGTACAAAAGGCTATATGGATTGGCTACCATTTCTTTCTCAATGCTCTCTGTTTTAATAGCAAATGAATTCAAGTAAATTCAGTCTGCTTTTTAGTTGTTATTACGTGGTGGGTTTTTTTTTAACGGTCCTTGATCGTGTAGTATCTGAACTATACTGTTGAACAGATGAAAGGCATAGCGCACTTACTGAAGACTTAATGTGTAGGTGAGTATAAAAGTAATTGTAAAGTAGGAGCACTATGCACGGAGTTCTGTGCTTGCCGGGAAATGTCTCAGCTCATTCAGTGTAACAATGAAAGTGAAAATATTTGCACTAATGAGATTCTGTAAAATCAGAGAGATGAAAGTGGATTAAATAGATTTCTCTTTGGCTAATTTTAGCTCTTGTCCTCTTAAGAGTTTACTATGTTTCTATCACTACAAAGAGAAAAGAGAGTGCTGGGTGTTCGCTTTGGCTTGTTGCTGTTAGACTTAAGTGTCCAAGATCCATGACTGAAAGATTAATGACCCTTTGAAAGACTTAGTAAAATGTAATGCTTGCTGGCATACCCCCTGTGAAGTGTTGTGCCTGGGGAACTGGATTTAATTTTTTTTCTGATAAAAAAGGAATAGGCAATATTTTCATAACAGTTACGCTTTTTATTAACTTTATTAACTAATAAGAGGAGGCTTGTATTATGTTTCTTTTTATAAAATACTCAGTAATGACCCTTGCAAGGAAAACTGATAAACAAATGAATGCCACTCCTAGCTATCATGTCAGCAGCTGAAGTATGGATTTGAGTTATAGCTATGAAAAGTTAATATGGTTTCGAAATGTAACTTTAACTAGAGAGCAGGCAGGTTTTTTTAAAGGGGTAATATAAACCCAACATATCCATAGTTGGATTCATGGGGTTTGCTCATTTTATTGAAATAATAAATAAATAAATATTGTACTCATGCATTAATTCTTGTGTTGCTCTGTCGTTCAGATGCCTAATGGCTTGAACTTCTACAAAGAAAGGCAAAACCATTCATGTTTTCTAATTCAATAATAATAAATAACCATAAGGAACTTAAAATAACTATAAGGATTTTTTCTTGTATGCCTTAAGGGTTATGAGAAAACAATGGACTAAATCAGGGGATCATTGGGATATATCTAGACAGGGGGTTTTCATCTTACTTCTGAGGTTGTTATTGAACAGTTGAACTTGCAGAGGTGAATGCCAAGAGGGTAAAAAAGAACAGGAATTATTATGCTTAGATACCCAGATCGTGGAAGATAAGCTTGCATTTTTGGAACTTGTGATGGAGCTGGAGTTCTTCGGGAACCTTGCTTCCCTAAAAATACAGAATTACTTTCGTATTATTTCTTGTAGTGAAGGCAATGTTTGGCCAATTCTGCTTAGATGTGTTGAGATGTAGAATGAAAAAAAAAATGTTCTAAATGTGCCTACAAGTCAACTGGGCACAGTGAAGTTGATGATGTAGAAGGATTGCTAACAGTCAAAGTTGGAGATTGCCCGCAAATTTTGTTCCTGAAGTTTTTACTGTAACTGTTTAGATGCACTTGACAGTGCTTGCTGGCATGGGAAAAGAATAAAACTGATGTTATGTACACATGATATACTTCTGAAAGTCCAGATCTTTCCTATCACCAAGTGACATATTTAACTTGGACTTAAGCCAATTCCATGATCTTATGTTATAATTGTTTTAGTAACTCATTATTTATTTAACAACAGAAATTACAGATCCTCAGTATATCCATCCTGTGAATCATGCATGTGTGTATATATATATCACATTATTTATGGTTTGAATATACTTTGTTTTGCAAACTTCAGGTTTGGTTTGTTACAGATTGTTTGGTTTCACATTGTGGGACATCGCTGGAACTTAACTCCATTTCTTTTTGTGGTTGTGAATTTTTTCCCACTTCTCTTTACTATACTTCTAGTCTCTGTAAAGAAGAAATAGAATTAATGTGTTGAAGTATCTTAAGCTTTAGTCTGAGCAAAGAAATCACATGTATTCCCAAGGAAACTGTACAAAAATTATAGTGATTTCAACTGCCTTTCTGCAGGAGTTTGAAGTTGGCTAATTCTCACCTTTACACTGAGAGAATTTGGTGAAATAAATCAAAATGAACTGAGTAACAGATATTAAAATTCCTTAAATTCTATATTCCCTAAATTTTTACTTATATTTTAGTTTGAAAAGCAATCTTTAACCTTTATTTCTCATGACTAATCTAATGACTACTCTATTATTTCTAATGACATGTATAATCCAATAAAATTGTTTTTCTTCATCGGGAAAGTTTTATGTAGAAATTGATTTGTGTTACTGCCTTATAAAATAATTTTAGAAACATAAGGTACAAAATAGGAAATGAAAAATTTCATGATAGACTTGGTAATTTGCTTAAAAATATGGAATCTGAACTTAGCTAATTGCATTAAATTGCATAATGTTTATTTAGTTCCATGCTAGTGCTAATTTCGTTAAAAGACTATCACATGATGCTTCATTTGTTTTAGTTGCTTCTCTTGTGGGTTTGTTTTTTTTTCTTCTGTCCTTTGGTTGATAATTTTCCTTCATTCTTTTACTTTGGTGCTTTTTAATATGCTTTTAATTATTTTATAGATTTTGTCAGTAATCAAAGGGAGAAAACAAGTAGTGTCCAAGCATACTGAACCAGCACTCTGATTTTACAGCAGCTCTATATAGTGTGATTAGTGATGACTGGATGTTTCACTTCTGAGTGTGACGTGGTAGCCACTGATGTAACAGCATTTTTGAGTTAGTATTGAAATAGTTATTTTAGTAGTAACGAGATCTCTTTGGTCTTGGGGATGATCTGTTGTGTTCAGGTCAATGGCTATCTTTCCACACCTATAGCAGAAAATATTTTAAAAATGTAATTGTGGACAGCTTTTTGAGAATGGAATTTTAGAAAGCTGTAGCCTGAGTTTAAAAAAGTCAAGGAAGGAACTGATATTATAAAAACTAACACACATGAACAGTAGATTATCTTTTGAATTTTGTTCCTAGAATGATTTCCACACCTACCTGCCCCTTCCCCCCCCCCCCCCCCCGACCCGT
>NW_009632166.1:3722-21638 GCF_000690535.1 Cariama cristata
TTTCTGCCTGATTGTTTTTCTTCATTCTCGCCCTTTTTTTTGTACTTTTGAATGCCAGGTGAATTTATTCTTGTCTTTGATCATGGTATTTGAATGTTTGTAGACTGTACTGCAGTGATTTCATTTTTTTGCTTTGTGCCCTCTGCTTCCATTTTTTTATTCCGTGTTGGATTTTTGTTTCTTTTTCTCTGAATTTATTTCTGTTCCCAATAGGTTTCTGATAATGTGCTGTTTGCTGAATGCAGAAATCCAGGGTTAGCAAACTGCTGCACAAAGGATTATTGTTTCTTGATTCGCTGGTCTAATACTTCAGAGTAAGTGGTACAAAATTTCATTGGCCAGATTATTTCAGGTTGCACTGGACAGTGCTGTGTAAAAGGACATCCTTTAATCTAACTGCTAAATCACCTTCGTGTCAGTATCCTGATTAATTCTTCGTGAGATCCTATTTTCTATTAAGTGCCGACATCCCTTCTGAAAGGTCTCTAAATAATCCTTGAATTCATAATGAACTCTCTAGCATATTTAAAACACTATTTTTTCCATTCTGTACTTGTTAATTAAGGGTATATCCTTAGATTATGTGGTTATTGTGATGCAAGTGTCTTGTTATGTTGACCACTCTGTTTGCTCTTTCATCTTTAACAAGAGTAAATTGTATAGTTAGCAGATGCCCTGGAGTTTTCTTGTTTCATTTGGATGTAGTTTAGCTTGAGTTCTGAGGTACCATGTCATTTCCTGCTAAACTCTTGCAGTGCTTTCAAATTGCAGATTTTAAATATTTCCATTGATGCATGTACAGTGTACAAGAAAAGACTGCGAGAACTCAGTTTGTTTTTTCTTGAAGAAGGGGAAGCTAGGGGCTAACTAAGCACCATTCTTGGCTACCTAATGGGTGCTCATAGAGAAGATGGAGCAAGACTTTTCTCAGATGTGGTCAGTGAAAGGATGAGAGGTGACACACATGTTATTGTAGGGGAAGTTCCAGTTAAATGTAAGGAAAAAAATTCCTCACAACGATGGCAGTCAAACACTGGAACAAACACTCTAGAACAGTTGCGGGATCTCCATGCTTGGAGGTTTGGGACTTGAGTGGCCAAGACCCCAAACACTTTGACCTAGCATTAGCCTTGGCCTGAGCAGGGGCTGGACCAGAGAAGTCTCTTGGGTCCCTTCCAGGCTAAACCATTCTATGATTTTGTATATACACAAACCTGTTTTAATTTTTCTAGATTTTGCATTTGCGTATTGCTCTTGTCCTGTTCCTGCCTCCTATTTGCTGGATATTTAAATTATTTCCATTCCAAGTCCAGACTGTACCTGGAAGCTGATAAATTTGTGTGCAGCGCAAGCAGGAGCTCTAAGATGGCAATATTACTGTTGGATAAGATATCTGAAAAATCATTAGCATTAATTTCAAGCCACTTTGTTTACAGCTCCTTTAGTAACAAATTAGTATACTCACATTTCATAGTTATTGTTGAGTTTTTTTTCTTCAAGTAACAATTGTATGTCACACAGGACTGACGGATATTATTTATTTTCTGTGAGTTTGATCTGTAAGTGAAGTGTTGTTCAGGTACCCTATGAACTGCAGTGGAACCAATGAAGTTCTGCAGTATGGCGATGTGAAATATCAAATACGGGGAACGTTAGCACAGAATAAATGAATGTGAAAAATAGTTTCTCTACCCGATTTCTTTTAGTTATTATAACATCTATTTTCTCTAAGTGTAGCAGAAATATATTTTCAGTTAGAAATTTAAGCTTTTCAAGGTAGCATCTTGCCTTGAAGCATATCATATGAAAACATGTGAGAGAACTATAATTCAGCAATTTTCAAAGCAGTCAATAAAAGAATTGTGCTGTGATTTATTTTAATTTTTTTTTGCCATGGAATCTAAACATATGTATTCTAAATTTCTGTAGAATGTAACTGGAATAAAGTAATAACCCAAACTGTCTCAAAATCTAGATATAAGTGGTTATTGTTTGGGTGTCATCTGCACACTAACCTTTGTGAATCTTTGTATTCTCTCTTTCAATATCTTGAAATACTCCCTTTAAATCTGTTGAAAATAGTTCTTTTTAAATGCTAGTCAGGTCATTACATAGTGCAAATTATTTGGGTCTGAAAAATTCCATCATATAAGGGAAGTTTCAAGTGTTGGTTTTAATTTTTTGTGATTAAAGATTGCAAGGAGACGGATCACATGTGAAGTAACTGCCTAATAGTAGAAGATCTGCTGTAGTAAGATGCTTCAGCTTTTTCATATGTTGTATTTCATTGCAGTTTATGTTCTTTGATCTGAGAGAATTACTTTGCAATTATATCTGTTTAAAAACTAGCGTTGTTTTACTTCCCTTTGAAATACTTAACTTGATGTTGTCATTTGTATATATGTAACTCTGGAAATCCTCTTTAGTGGAGCAGGTTCCCAGTGTGCTAGGAGAATACCTTATCTTGAATACAAGATAAGAAACAACAGAATATGGATGGGACAACAAATAAACAAGAATATTGCTTAAAATACTGGAGTTACATGACTTGATTCAGTATTACAGGAGGTAAAAATGCTCCCCTCTTTTTGAGGGCTCTCAGAACCTTCTGCGTATTGCCCCTCTGAGAAGTACTTGCTTGAGATCAATAATTTTGGAAGTGGCATTTAGCAGGATTTCAGCTTGATTATGGGATCATGAGACCAGAAATCTTAGAAGATGATGCAAGAAATTCCATTTTAAGAGGCAGACATGAGTCTGCTGAAAATAGTGTCCGCTTAACCCTAAACATGGATTGGTGGTTTTCTGTTTTTGCTTGTTTGGGGTTCTTTTTGGTACTTATTCTCATAGCTTACTTTGTTCTTGTTAGATATCAAATCCCTCATTTATTCCTAGTAACTCTTTTTGGCTGTGATACATTTGTGTTCCAATGAATCCCACAGATTAGTTACATGGAAAACATAATTTTATTAGTTTTTATTTTCTGTCTTTCAATTTCATTGACATTCCCTGTTGTATCTTTTTCCCTTTTACAAGTGAGTTATTCCACTCTTCCTTCCCTGTACATGTAGTGAATATTTTTCTTTTCTGCAGTGTCCTTTCTGAGCTGAATAGATTGAGCTAATAATATTCCTGTTGGTTGCTGGTTGGTCTAAATATAGTCTGTTTTGTACAGTGCTAAATGCCATTTTTTATGTATGCTGAGAGATTACCTGTTCTTTTGACAACTGTGTGTGTTTGGTGTGTGGTTGTTTTTTTTTTTAAAATTTTTCATTGATATAGGTGAACTGAGCTCAGCAACCTGCCTAGAGGTGTCTGATTGTGGTGTGATGATCCCCAAATGAAAGCATCCATATTTAAAGTGCATCCATGTCAATCGAAAGCATGGTGTTTGGCAAAAGTAGGGCTAATTTTGTAAAAAATGTCTTAGTGGCATTTATGTCAAAATCTGAAGGTAAAAGCAGTTTAGTACGTGCATTTGACATTGTAGAGCATAATTTATTAAGAGTCTTTAATGGGTTCTCTGTTTTTTAAGCAAAAAATAGTTTAGTTCAACTTTTTGTATAGTTTTGTCAATTTATATTTTACAGGAATAATGTAAACACTGAAATAAATGTCGTCTGGAGAGAAACTTGTCAGTCATCAATATGAGCTACACGGAACATAAATTATAATTGTATTATTAGGAAAAAGATCTTAAACTGCAATACAATTGTTGCAATTTTCCAACAGTTTGGTAACTGTGGAAATGCACATCAAGATATACATTGAGAAAAGCAATGTTTGCTTGATAAGAAAACTCTTTAATTTGCTCTATTGGTTGAGTGTAATCTCTTACAAAGAAGTACTCTTGCATTCAAAAGCTGATTTGTATGCCACATATGTAACCTGTTTTATTTCAGCAATACGTGTCACTGTCCTGTATTATTTTTCAAGTTTGCCTTGGTTTGTTTTACAATTACACAGGCTACAGTAAGTGTAACAATTACACTGTATTATTTAGTATTATATTCTGCTGTAGACCTGATAAAATAGCTGTGAACTCTATAGAAAGGTCCGAAAGTGATACATCGTGAGTAGGAATTGGAATATCAGGGCTTGGTGGTTGGAATTCAGTGCCTTGCTGAGCAAAACTCTTAACACATTCTTACTTAGATTTCTCCTCTAAAAACTCAGATAATCCTGGGTGTTCAAGAGGTTAATTTGTCAATGCGTGTGAAAGCTAAGAATGTTGAGTGAAAAGCACTTTATAAGGAACCATAGTATTGAAATTCTGAATTTATAGATTCTGAATTGCACGCCAGTGGCCTATCAGAATATATTTAAATTGTTAGGAAAAAAGCCCCTTTATTAAAAGAAAAAAAAATAATCAACCATTTAAACTATTTTTTTGTCTTGCAAATATTCAGGCTAGCAGTCTCTAGATTAATTTAGTTTTGTTATGTTCTTTCCCACTGGAAGCCGGGGCAATAGATCAATGATCAGTATTTCAAAGACTTCTGTAGCAAAGGTGTTTGTGAACAAGGTGCTCTTGTATAAGGTAAGAACAGGATTCAATTTGACTGTGAAAGTAGAGTTGTTATACTGAGATAAGGTCACTGAATGTTAATGATTTTGGGAACTTTGTTGTACTTCATGTATTATTTACAACAGCAACTATTGTCAGTTTGGGAAGATTGGGTATCTTCAGGAACAGTAGCTGTAAAAAGAGTAACAAGATACGATTCCTTTTCTGTACAACAAGCCTCATTTTCAGTCTAGGTTGCCCTTATGTGGTCCTTTGTACTGGAGCTAATAAAGCTGAAGCTTGTTGATAAATGCACAAGAGAAGGCATAATTTCAGCTAACCGTGCATATTCTAAATAAACTGTGATTATTTGGGAGGAAGACCCATATGTTCTGGTGGTGGTGTGTTGAATAATCCTCACTGAGCCTGAGTGCTCAAAACGCGAATAATTTAAAGATGTGCAGATAATGTCACAAGAGAACAGAAACTGTTTTAGAATGCTGTTCCCTTCTATGAATGAATAGTACTTAATCCCCTAAAATCAAGTTCAAGTAACTTTACTTACAAGATCGAAAGAGCAGAAATAGATACGTCCCACAGAAAGGGCAGCAGAAGTGATTAGTAGATGTGGACAGATTTGAATAACCTGGGAGAAACAACTCGTTCACTTCTATACAGAGACAAACAGGAAGAGTCTGAATAAAAGGTAATCTTGTGGTAAGGACAATGCTCTAAAAAACCCAATAGGAATGAGACAGTTAAAATCTTCTGGGCATCAGCTAATAATCAACTAATATGACCAAGGAAAATATATGGACAATTTGCTGTAATTGTCCAGACCTGGTACATTGCTGTGATCTCCCTTTGAAGTATTTGGTAGTGGTGTTTGTCAATAAGGACAGTAACAATCACCATGAACTATGTGGCAATTCTTATGTTTCTTATTCAGCCCCAATGGCTTGGGCTTTAAATTCGGCAAATCTGTAAAAGTTCATGCAAATTCTATTTGTATTTTTGTTTTAAAGGTTTTAACAGATGTATGGTGTCTTCTGCTGAAGAAATTAGGTAAATTGTTAAATGTCTTTTATCAAAGTCAAATTAATGAATGAATCTTAGTAATGGCAAACCAAAATATAGAGTTTGGGTTTCATACAGGCTAGCAGTCTATTAATAACTTGTGATTGACTGTATAGATGTACTTCTATTGTCCTCTATTTTTCAGGCAAATGTAACTGAACATTATTAAACAGAAGGAAGCAAAGATGGCCATGTAGAAATCTAATAATTTTTGAGTTAAGTGCCTTTTGTGTTGAGAGTCCTGATTATGCTGTCCGGTTGCAAGAGAGTTGTTTTGTGGTATTTATTGTTGCTATGGAACACTAAGGTTGTGTTCTTGTATGTAGGAATCTGAGAAACTTTCTTATTTGAGAATGCCTTTGAATTTCAGAGACTTGAGTTCTATGAGGTTTACTGACATGGGTAGGGTCTGTAAGACCAGGTACTTTATTAATTCTTTTTAAGGCTACAGCATACTGTGTGATGATGGCATATGTGACAACTGAAGAAAATGGTGTGGAGTCCCCTGGGAAATTAACATGTTTAATTGAAGGAAGGACAAATTGCCTGAAGTTACATTAAGCGTAACAGGACTCTAATGTTAAAATTTGGCAAACTATTGCCTCTTAAAAGTAATGGAAAGGTACTGGGTTGAGCTTATAGAAATTATTGATAATCTTTCTGATGGTGCAAGGAGATCTGACTTGTATAGAGCATGCTTTAAAGGGCTGCTTGAGACTCCACTATGACATCTCTTAAAGGTGAAGTGAACTCATAGTCACTTCTTTGTCTATAAAAATAATAAATATAAGTTTAGAATTAGTTATTTCAGTAACCATTTGAGCTTGGGTTTCTTGGTGCTCCTTAAATGTAACTAAGAAATTCTCTAAGGTGAATGAATGCAGGAGCAAGGTCAGCTCTACCGCTTGCTTCCAAAACACCTTTCTCTCCAATTAAACAGCTTCCCTTGCAACACCAAAGTCAAACTTTTTCTGCAGGTGAGTGAGAAAGGATGGCTTAATAGTTACAGTGATTCTGCCTGTTCACAAAGGCCTGCTTAAGAACAGTACCATAGATTTATCGGTTACAGGTATGCCCTTTGATTATCAAGTCCTGCTAACAGTAGCATGTAGCAAACCGGGGTATGGGCCAAAACCTCACAATGTATGATTTCGGAATATGGCGGATTTTCTGTCAGCATAACATATTAGTGAGTTATTTAACCGTATTTTATGTTTATATGAGATAATCAATTGAAGGATACTCTGGAATGACAGCTGTGCTAGCAAACCTTATTGTGTAAGTGACCTACAGCAAATATGAGCGTAACGTCTTAGTTGATTTCTGCATGATGTATATGCGCTTTTCACTTTGTAATCAGTACTGCAACAGCTTCCAACTTGGGATTTCTAGTTCTGAGGATGACATTTTCCTTTTTCAAGATACACTTGCATCCAGTTCTATTCTGTATTCTCAGATTTTCTAAGCTCCTTGCCTAGGGCGTGAAAGTAGACCCCACTTGGAAGTGCGGCCTTTACTGCAAGGAGCTATTGAACCCTGAGAGCTGCTGACTGGTAGAAGCTCTTCCATGCTCCTTGCCACTAAGCAGGGCAGTTCTGTGAAGCTGGGAAGTCTTGAGAGCTTCAAGTTACCCTGGCAGTCTCATGGCTTTGAAATTCTCTTTGAGTTTGAGAGTGGGGCTGCGCCTCAAGTCTTCAAGGTGCTGTGTTCCCAGATCTTCGAGCAGAGCACTAGTGCTGCAGTAGGGAGGGTAGCTTCACCAGAAAGCTTCCAGCAGAAACGTAGCAGCAATTTGACCACCACTGATCAGAGGTGCCAGCACAAATCTCTTTTTGTTCAATAAACTGTCATTTTTCTGATAATCCCAATGTTCAGTTAGAAGTTTCAACCAACTGTAAGAAGTGTGGTACAATGGTGTTTAGTGGGAAAATTCCCTGAGTATTTAATTGTGTATTGATTTAGATGTTAACATTGCCATTATCTAATTTTGGAGATAATTGTAAAAATGCAGAGTATCAGTTGCTGATCTGCAGAGTTTATTTTTCCCTGTCCTTTTAAAATAACACAGAGGAGATTCTCTATGTTTTTCAAGGGAACTGTAAAGGTGTTAGGTTGATTTTGGAAAACTTTAATATATGGATACATGAAAGCAAGACTGCAAAGATCTGGGTGTGAATTTGCTATCTATGTTGTTCTGTTCATGCTGTTGATGCTATTAGTGTTAATGCTACACTAAATAAAGTTGGATTGAGATGGGTTATGTGTGTTTACTGTGGGGTACAACTGCATAGGTGTGTGCACATAAGTATGTGTCTTAAAGTAGCTGGTGCTCTGCAAGTTCATCTCCTGTTTTATCCTGTAGTAACTTGCCTGTTTGTTTATGGAAATAAACATCAATAAAAGCAATTCCTAAGATCTAAAAATGTTACCAGTTGGAAGCAGGATGAACAACAAATAAGCTTTTTGGCAAAGCTGAGATGATGTAGGTTTTGTGTATTTCTTATGTTAGAATCTGTGGTTTACTTTGGTTAAGAAAATAGTTAGTTACCTTTTTCCATACTCTCTCTGTATCTAAAACATCTTCCTTTTTCATTACACCAAATTCTTTTTTTGTCCTATAAATCTCAAGCTATCATAAGAATCCAGCTGGTTTTCAGTTACTGACCTTCACTCTTCTCTTTTTTTTTTTTTTTTTTTTGGTCTTCCCAGTGTATTAACAAAAGACATCACATGGGAAAGTTGCTGATGGAGCTTGTATCCCTTATTTTAGGAGAATTTACTTTCTTTCTAAAGGCAATACTGTCAAACCCAGAGGAAACAAAAGCTGATGTAGACATGTTTCAGCACAGAAACCAATTTGGTTGCAGTCATTGATTTGTGCGATGAGTAGAATAATAAGTCATTCATAGTCCCTTTAGACCTCATGAAATAAGTGGGATGAAGTAGAGTATAGAATAGGATACTGTGCATTTGCATTTCTTTAGTCAAGACATGAAATACAGGCAGCGTCAGGAACAAAAGGACAAAAATTAAACTTTATGGGTTGAATGTTAAGCTTGTGTAAGAGAGAAACTGAAATATTTGCCATTGATATTCATAATAGAATGAGGAAATCAATACATTTGGGCTTAATCACAAAGCACTTGTGGCTGTGTTCTGGAATTTGGCAGTTACAGAAGCTTTGATGTAATGTACAAAATATACTTTAAGCAAGGGGAGTGTGCGTTGCTGTGTTTGCTAGTTTGGAACAGAACAACTGGGCTGGGGTCCTAGTCTGTCATCCACATCTGCAGCAGTGCTGCTCCTGAACCACCAAGCTGCCCTTGCCTTTGACCTTTACAGTGTTTGGAATAATTTTAAGGATACTAGTTAGATAAGTAAATAGATACAACAAATGACCATTAGAAGGCAATCTATTTGAAATAATTTCTATGTATATTTTCCTAGTGTTGCTCTACCTTTGTAAGAGTAACATCTGTTGAATTCCCAGTTTGTTCAATGCTTAGGCATCTATTTAATGGCTAAGATTTTTTTTCACTGTAGTTGCAAGAATTTAATTTCTGTAGGTTCTGGTGTTGTCTTTTAACTCTGAGTTGCATAAGCAAAGTTAACTTCTAAAAATAATTTTTATTTTCTTTTTAGACAAAGAGGATTCAGATGCTGAAATAGCCTGATAGCTTCTCTTCTTGCTTGAATTGCATTTCAATGGCATTGTGAGATTTTCATTTCAGTACTGACAGTTCTTTAGGTATAAGTAAAATGATAGTTGGTTTGAACTTTCTCAGTGTCTCAGGTAGGTGAATTCACATAATGTATCTCAGAGTTTCACTGTTGACCTTTTCTTCAGCACCTGCCTATATTCCAGGTCCGAATAAATGCATTAATGATGCTGCATAGTGTTGCAGCTGTCTTTCTCACTCTTATGGGTATGAAAGGATTATGACTTTCTGCATTCCTATTTTAAGTTACGTACCATTGTTCAAGTGGGCTCAGCAACCTAAATTATTTTTACAGTCATCTATGGATTTCTAAATTTTACTTCCTCTTAAAACAGCATTCTATAATACAGAAGCAGACATAGTTAGACATCTGCCATAGGGTTTCAGAAGGACAGAAATAGTAAGAACTAATTTTTGGCATCAAGGTATGAATGAGAATATACAAGAAGCAGAGCGTTTAGAGAAGAAATAGTTAATTTTCATTGCTGATGACTTTCCAAATATAATAATGATATTTTATTCTCCCTTTTTTTTCTGTAGCAAATCTGATTTGCATTTCTGTAGTGAATGCTAGAGCACTAACTAGAGTGATCCAGTGAGTGTTCATTTACTCCTATTAGACAAATTATGGACTTTTCAAAGGTAAAATATTATTGCTCGGCAGTAGTAACTACAGCAGTGACTTAACACTGTTAGAAATATTTTCCAATTTTTCAGTTCTGAACAATTTAGTAGAACTTGCTAAGCACTTGACAAATCTAATAGATTTCCCTACGTTTGACTAGAGTTCTTAACCCTGTCCAATTTTAAGTAATGTTGGTATTTCAGAATGGTTTTTAGGTCTCTATCTTTTTTAGATCTTATTTCCACTTTGACCAACAACTAATGTAGAAGTTGCATAGCTTTTTGGTAAGGTCATAGTGCATAGTCATCTGCATCAATTTGGAAGTGGGTGTGGATTGCATCTACTCTTATTCCAGATCAAATGAGGTGATTCTTCTAGAAAAGAAGTTGTAACTCTAAAATTCCTTTCTGTGAAATATGCTGGGGTTCAGTCTTTATCGTTCCTCACTGCCAATAATTTTTGGTTTTATCGATCAGATTCAGTTTCTGAGGGACTAAGGCCTTTAATGAGTTTTTCCAGATGCAGTTGCAGCTTGGTAATTGTTCTACTGTTTCTGTTTTCTTCTAGAAAAGTATTTCTGGAGCAAGTAGATGGCTCCTATCACTAAGTTAGCTGAGGAGGATGGCTCATACTGGAGAGTGGGAATTGTACCTGCAAATCCTGTGAAACATAGACGTGTCATTGTGAACAAATTTGTTTTCAATATTTTACTGTTAAAGTAAAAACGCTTTGTGGAATATCTGATGACAAAAGTACTGTGCATGTCTTACTAGTGTTGCAATTCAGGTTCTTGCTGTGTTTTAACTAACTAGACCATACAGCAACTTCCTTCTCTTTCTATACTTCAGATAACTCGGTGCACCTTGGTAGTGCAAGTAAAATCTGAGATTCAATTTTTGTATGGTTTTGTATTGTTTTGTATCAGTTATGCCCAGATTATCCGGGTACTCTGAAATGACTTGATTTCAGCAGTGCAGCTCAGGGGCTTTGCTCTGAAACCTTGAGTCATTTGCTGTGCTGTATAGATGTGGTTAGCACCGTTTGTCCTAACTACCTTTGACTGTTATGCTTTCAGCAGGCATTGGTATAGGGTGAGCTCTACGTCTGATTGTATGTGAAGGTAAAAGATTTGATATGATTTGAGATGAAGGAAGGAAGAAAGAAATAAGAGTCTGTTTTGCAGCGACATTTAAGTTCATAATTAAAAACTGTTTCCATTGCTTTCAGCTGATTGGGGATTGGATCAATAGTCTGCAATAGTGATCAATATCTGCAAGATCACATTATTGGTGAATTCCTATCAAACAGTTCTGGCTACAAATAACTAATAGATGTAGGAAAAAATCCTGCCCTAGCCGTACTTTTTCTTCCTTGCCTCCTGCCTCATCTATTAACATTGTGTTTTTGATCTACAGGTTTGGAAACGCGGTATTGCAAGGCTTGGCTTATAATCTGCCCCTATAAATTTTCTCAAAATTTTCTTCAACATCAGAAGTTTCTGTATATCTATAATATTGAGAAAAAAAAAAACGTTCACGCTTCTGCAAATCTCCTGATATTATGAGAAAAATTTAGATCTTCAGACCACAAAATGGGCTCTGTAACTTTCTTTTCAAATATAGTACAAACTTTCTTGTACAATCTAACAATATGGTGATCTTTCAGAGCTCATAGAGGTGCTCTTCAGAGCTGATAAGTACTGTGGTTTTCCCCCTGCTGATACTAATTTATTTTCATTATAGTCCATTTCAGATTTATTCCAGAAGTTTTTTAGTCTATGATCTAGCAATCTGGTGGATTTTGGTCCTGTATTTAGTTGTGGCAAGGTTTTAATTTGGTCCCCTTTTTAATTTTACTTTTCCCATTTTACCTTGTCACAGGATGTTATTCTGGTGAATTATCTAGTTTGTCTTAATTTCTGCAGAGTGGTTCTGTGTCCCTGGAAATGTTCCCTTGCATAGACTATGAACTTCTGGAATGCTCAGTATGGTTAAAACTCTTCTTATTATAATGAAATGTTTTCCTTCTATAGTAACAAGCACACCAAATGCATATTTTATTTTTTATTTTATTGTGGGTTTTTATTTTTGCATCTATGACAATACAAAGGGTCTGCTTTATTCTACAGGTTAATTTGTTTAATTTCCTCCTTTCCTTGTACGTGTTTTGGGGCGAGGGAAGTGTGTACAGAAGGGCTGAAACTGGAGTGGGATATCTTCGGACAAAAATCTTTCTTCTGCTAGTGGTCACTTTCCGTTATCTTTTATTATTGGGGAAACAGCATACTCCACATGGAAGAAAACTCCAGGGTACTGATGAGGATCATGTGGAGTCACCTACATTTGCCTGGGTAGAGCTGAGCTTTATTTAGAATAGTTAATGCTGATCAGGAGCTAACAAAGCTCCTGACTCCCTGCCAGCTCCATGCACAATTACTCTGGTCTCTGGAGTGTGGTGCTGAGGCAGTGCAGCTGACTAGTAATGCAGCATCATGCCAGAATTAACCCTGCTGAGCCAGCTCCAATGTTTTCCCCATCTGTAGTCTGCTTATTTTCCACCCTGAAAAATGTAACAACTGAAAGCCGAATGTAGTCATCAAATTGTCCACATGAAATTCCTCTTATTTTGTGTGAATATGAACTAGTTCTAATTTTGTGTCCTAGGAGATTTCATGCAATGCTCTTTACTAAGTACAGTAGCCTACAGATGCAGAAATATTTTTCTGCTGCTTGTTCCCTGGCTGCCGGGTCAGCTCACTATAAATTTTGATGCACATCTAGCTTTCTCCCAGCTGATTGCCTACAAATTACAAAAGTCAATATTTGAATGTCAGCGAATCGTCTTTTCTGGACTTGGTTGAAGTAAAGAAACTTCTTTACTTGCATTTTGCAAATAGTAAATGGAATTTTTTGAAATAAGAATCCATATTTGTGCCTGTTTCTCCTTGCCCACCGGGATCCCATGCCATCGTTGATTTCTGTAACTTGGTCTGCTACACAGAATGAGCCTTCTCCAGGAGAATGTCCTTATAGAGCACGTGTGCGTCATCGGAAAAGAACTCAGTCTTGGCATATGACTGCTCTAACAGCACTGTTGGTAGATTAGAGACACAGAGTTTGTGGAAAAGGTAGACCTTGTTCAATTCTCCATTCCTCCGCAACTAAACTTATTGCAGGTATTTGGATTGTAGAAGTGTTTTGGAACAAGAATTTTGAATGAGTCATGAAAGCTATCATGTAGATTCACAAAGTGTATCTTAGCATTTGTTTATTAATTAACAAATTAGAAATGCCTCACAACTTGTAAATGAAACAGGCAAAATTGAGGAATTGGAATATGTATAAGTAAGATGTAACTACTTTTTAAAGACAAACAACTCTGTATAGGTATAATGGGTCTGCCTTGATAACAAAAGGTTTTGAACTTATAGAATCGTTATGTTTGGAAGAGACCTCAAAGATCATCAAGTCCAACCTTCTACCCAATACCACTATGCCCACTAAACCCACTAAACCATGTCTCGAAGTGCGACATCTAAATGTTTTTTTGAACACCTCCAGGGATGGTGAGTCTACCACCTCTCTGGAGAGCCTGTTCCAATGCCTAACAACTCTTACAGTGAAGAAGTTCTTCCTAATATCCAACCTGAACCTCCCCTGGCGCAACTTGAGGCTGTTTCCTCTTGTCCTAAAAACTTGATGTAATAGCTGTAGTAATAAAAAAAATTAGCCAGACCAGGACAGCTAATTATTCACAAGTGCTTCTGTTTATCTGGCTTCTAAAATTTAAATGATAGTATTAAATAAAACTGTTGTTGCATTACAGTGAAAAGCACTGAATGGTAAGCATTGTTCAGTTTATCTTGAATCATAATTCATCTCTGTTTCTTAAAAATTCAGAATTATCTTATTCCTGTAATAAGCATACTATTTTATCCATTTTCCATATGATTCTGAAAACCAAAGTATTTCTTTTGCTGTTGGAAATGCATCCATATGGTGATAAAAAGTGACAAAACTTGGATTTCTCTACAAAAATCCTTCTGCACTGAACTAATAGATAATGGACACTGTATATTCTTGTCCTACGCTAATTTTCTTTGGGAAAATTATTGGTGCTGTCTCAGCTGAATGGTTGAACGCTTAGTTGATTTTTAGGAATGACATAAACTTTCTCAGTTGTAATCATCATTTGGAAGAGTTGCTTATAAACACTCTGGTTATATAGCCATCCGTAAAGTAACAGTTTTTGCAGTCTTAAAATATGCTTAAAAAACCATTAATTTCATATTGATATCCCAAAAGTATAAATGTGATGCCTTGTTTATAGGTGTATTTTAAACCGTCAGATCAGAATAATGTTGAGAAGTAAGTTTTACATGCTTGCTTTATTTCAGAAGACAGACTGCATGATTTCAGACTGCATGAGCCCAGTTGAGAATCATTGCTTTATTTCAGTAGATTTTCCTGGGTTCTGAAAGAGTGGAAACTAATCAGCACCTCTGGGTCTTAATTGGTTGAACCATCCATGCATTAACCGATGCACAAGCAAAGCAATTAAATGCTATCAGTGTGAAATCTGTTTATACAGCTGTCATAAGATCTAGAGAAGAACCTAAAGTAGTAAAATCTAGTAACAGAGAACCTATAATAGAAATTCTTAATGTGGAACAATTATTTACAAAGAGGGATTCCCAAACTGCAAACAGATCTTTTGGTACTGCATAAGATAACTGCTAAATACTAATATTGAATAGGCTTCCATCACTTCTGTAGACTCAACTTTGTTCAAAATGTAGTTAGGCTATGGTCCTTGGTGCTCCTCTGGTATGGCAGGAGCACCAGTCCTGCCTGAGCTCTCTGAAGCAAAACTGTTACCAGCCTGGTTAGCAGTGGACCTTTAGTTGATTCAACAGCAAATTAATTTCTGTGGTTGAATCTGTCACCTGTCAGCAAAAAGGATTCATGACAAAAATCCCATGATAATGGTTGGAAAATGAACGCTTCCTGTCATCAGGAGAGAATTACGGCGTGAAGAGCACTATTGATGCTGGACCGCCTGGCCAGGGCCCGTCCCCTTTGCCCTTCAGCCTAGGCAAGTCCGCCCGTTGCTGAGCGACCGTGGGCAAAGTCCTCTGACCTTGGCCTGCTGCTGCCGCACAGCTCCTGTCTCGGGGCGGGGCTGGAGAATCAGCGGGGATAAAAATGTCTCGCTGATTGTAATAATTCAATGATTAACAAAAGGTTTCAGTCTAGGAAATATTTTCATCTGTAGACAGAAAATCTCATCTCAGTGCAATGCCATCTGCAGCGTTTCTCTCCAGTCTCCTGAATTATCCTTACCACAGTATTTGCATTTCACAGCTGCTTGAGATGTGCACAATTAGTAAAGCAATGATGTTAAAATAAAATGGAAAAAGGTTTATAAAATTGGGAAATATGGACTTAGACCTGGAAGTTTTCTAACTTGTGTGTTAGTGAGTAGGAGGAAACAAATGTGTTTTGCCAAGTTTCTTTAATTGTAAAAACAGTAACAATAGGTCCTGCTGCATGCAGGAAAGAAATTTACAAATGGGTGAATGATCGAGATTTCGAATGTTTAACCATTTAATCTTCAATCTGCTGCTTTCAGCAATGACAGAAATTTTTGGCATATGCTTGATTCCGCACAGAGAGAGTTTGTTTCAGTCTTCCATTGATCTGATGATCTCTTGCAGCAAAGGAAGAAAGGAGGAGTGAAAAAAAAGAGAGGGAAGTTCACTTACATAAAGGGCTTACTTTACTTACTATGGTATTACTGCAATGGATGATAGCAGTCAAGTTAGACGAGGAAGAAATATTAGTTAAAGAAGTTATATTGACAGGTAAAAGCTCAAACCGTTGATTAATTTCTTCAACAGTAGCTTGCATGTGTCTCTGCGTCTGTGTTCAAAAAGGGTAAAAACTGTTTACAACTTTATATTCAGAACTGGGAACAAGATTATGTTTTTAAAAGCAAACAGGCTTTTCTTTCCTGAATTACAGGAAAGCCGATCTTTCTGATTTTGAAACCTAGTGTTAAGTTTTTTCTAGTTCTGAATGAAATGTGCTCTTCTATATTCATGTCTAATTAAGGATTTAAACCTTTGCTTAGTTGGCAAATTATAGCTTACTTTTCAACCGCTGCCAAAAGAGTATGTACTACTGCACTCTACATTATCTTTCTTAAGTCGAAACAATTTGTATCTTGCATCTGTTATAATACTGATTCTGTAGCCTGTTCTTGTTTGCTCATCTGACAGATAGGTACTTTTTGGTCTCCCTACCTTGTAACTGGAGGGCTGAGCTGTAATTTTTTGAAGTCTACTCACTGAACATGGATGAGGCATTCTAAAGTGACATGACATGCAGTTCAGATGAGGAAGTTATTCTTAATAATAAATAATACTACCAATTAAGAAATAACATAAAAATAGGAAATTGACATATGGGTTTATGTTTATGGAAGAATTTGAGTTTAAGTCTATTGGAGAAATAATAAATGATGAATAACATAATTTTTATCATTTTTTTTTTAATCTTTTGTGCTGGGCCTTTTTATTTCTAGGAGAAACTGATGGGATGCTAATTTTAATAAAGGATTAAAAAAGGTTCCCTTTTGAGTTGCTTTGTTTAGTAGAAGATCTGTGCTTGACAGAGGATGAAAACAAGTATGTATATAGACAGATATTTCTCAAACATTTTTATTCTGCAAGTCATACTCTCCCAACAAGAAACTAAAGCCACTTTCAGCCAGTGATTTTTATGTTCCTGTTATTGTTTTAGCAGTTATGGAACTATGTGCAAAAAGCAACTTTTAAAGTCAAACAGTTTTGTTTCTATACTTTTATGCAAACTTTTTGTGGGGAGGAACATGAAATGGTGTCCTGATCCCAACTCAAACAAGTGGCACTGAAAAGACTTCTTGGGGTTTAATGGATAAACCCTATAAAACAACAAACAGCTCACAAACAATGTACTAATATTGGGCTGGTGAAAGTTTTAATTTAGAAAATTAATCTAATCAGCATTTTGGTGATTAAGAATGTTGAATGTTTGGAAAGGAGTCCAACGTAGTATTGATATTGCAGAAGGAAATGTGGGACAGGAGTGAAGAAGTTGCCAGAAATAATTTATAAGAAAAATATTCAGAATACATTGTTTTCCAAAATCTTTTTATATGCTGTCATAGCAATTTTATTTTCATTTTTATTGTTTCAGAAGGTGTATGCACATTTTGATTTTTTTTAAATTGAATAAAGTATCTTGTAACATAGCATATTTTCTGAACAACTAAGTTCTACCAGAGGGGAAAAGTTAATGAGAAGTTTCTGAAGCTGGTAAGCTCATGACCGGAGGCTGTTAAATACAGTGTTGTCTTGTTCTTGCTCACAGGGCATGCAGATTCTATTAGGAAAAGTGTGTCTTCAGTTACCCCTTCTATCAGACTATCAGGATTTAATTTCTCCTGCATGTACGGGTTCATATATCACGATCAACTAATTAACTGAATGGTCTAATAATGGAAAACCAAACCCTCAAAGCAATATTCACCAACCTTGGCTAATGTTGGCAAGAGTTGTAGTTGTTAGCACATGTTAGTTGATAAGTAGTAAAAGGAGGGGTTATTTTGTGAACTTTCAACCCTCAAAAAGGGGAAATAAAAGTTTTTATATAAAAGAACTACATGTGATAGTGAAACTCTTAGACAGTTTTTTCCCCACATGCATTAATATTCAAATCTATCTTTGTCTCTTTCTGTCGACTGGCTGTTCATTCTGGATATGCACTTAAGAGTTAAACACTGTTAAATGTAAATAGAGAAATAATTTTAATTAGGTAAACTATTGGCTGTAACAGAGTGCTTTTAACTGCTTGGTTACTTCTGCCTTTCATGTATGCTGCAGGAATATTTGGTTTCAAAACAGGTTTTATTTTTATTTTTCCTCCTAAGCCACTGACTTCCCCCCC
>NW_009632166.1:21684-28715 GCF_000690535.1 Cariama cristata
AGGTAATTCTTGGGACATTTAAGCTCCAAATATAGAATGGCTACAACAGAATTCCAAATGAAAGCTTTGAATGTGTTCCTACATGTTTTATTTAACAGCTTCTCAATTTAGGGTCACATGTTTTGGATTCCAGCTAGTTAAATTTTTAGCAGTCTTTAAGGATGTAATATTACATATAAAGCTCTTACATTTAGGCTTTCTTATGGTAGATATTCTCAGGTATAATCGCTGAAAAGCAAAATGTAATTTTTCCTAAGCTACCTTCAGATAGAACTTTTGAGTTATTAAACTGTTTATCTTAGATGTAGACTCCCTTCTAGAGTGAAGTGTATCCTTCTTGGGCCAGGTAGTTTTAGGCAGACAGTATAAAATATGCTCCAAAACTTTTACGCTTATATTGAGAGCTGTTCAAGCTGATTTACCTTGTGAAGGGGTGGAGTTTGCATAGCCTGTCAAATTTGGGTCATTTAAGCTAACTGCAATAGCTTCCCAAATAAGATTTTGAACTTGCGACCAAGTTCAGAACCAAGACCATAATGTGCTAGAAATCCTGCTTGTAATAGTTCATATACATGATTGTAGCATCTAGAAAATAACCCATGAGTGAGGATCCTGCTGTACTTGTATAAACACAGAAGGAAAGAATGATTCCTGTGTGAAAGAGATTCCAGTTTGCTACAAAAGAAAATGAATGGTGTGACATGGACACCTATCAGTGTTTGCTCCATGGCTGTGCATGACAGTGCAGAAAAAAAAAAAACAGTTAAAAGCTTGATTAATATGACACGAACACGAAATTTTTTGGGCTGTCTTCCAAAGTTAATGGGAAAGCTTCCTGTCTCCAGTCTTGCCCTCATCTCCCCTCTCCCTGTCTTCCCCTGGCAATAAAAAGCATAGGATTTTGAAGGCAAAAGTTCTCCTTAGTAGGATTATATAAAATTCTCACACAATGAGAATGGTACAACTTTACAGGCACAATTTAATTTGAAATAACAATTTGAAAACCTATTATAGAAGATTCCTTGCACAAGGAATGTACTAGTTTAACAAAACCTATTTCGGTTAACCAGGCATGACTTCTGAGTATGGCCAGTAAACAGATTCCATGGGAATTGCATGTGTTCTGCTAACCTTGTGTCTGTGATTCATGGCTGCTGTCTAAACATTGTTTTCTAGTTAGTGTATTTTTTACTTCTCCAGTTCTCAGAGTTGAAGTTGCTGGGTTTGGTCTTGCCTAAACACTGAAGCTTGTGTTTATTCCTTTCTGTATGACATGTCCTCATATAGATGTGTGCAGTAGCCCTTTGCAGGTGCTTTCTCTGTCTTTTTACTCTTTTACTGAAGTGAAATAACACTTGGTTGCTAGATTTATTCCACATCTTAATTCAGGGAAGTGTGACTCTATTTCCCCACTGTCTGCTCTTTATTGTCTTATCTGACCTACAACTACCTCTCTTTAACTACCTGAAAGGAGGTTGTAGTGAGGTGGATGTTGGTCTCTTCTGCCAGGTAATAGGGCAAGAGGAAATGCCCTCAAGTTGCACCAGGAAAGGTTTGCATTGGACATTAGGAAAAAAATTTCTTCACTAAAAGGATTGTCAAGCATTGGAACAGGGTGCCCAGGGAAGTGGTGGAGTCCCTGAAGGGACTCCATCCCTGGAGGTATTTAAAAGGTGTGTAGATGTGGCACTTAGGGACATGGTTTAGTGCTAGAGTTGATTAATGGTTGGACTCAACCATCTTAAGGGTCTTTTCCAACCTAAGTGGTTCTATGATTCTATGTTTTCCAGATATATAGTACTTGATATGTTCCAGGTTTTATTTGGACTTTAGAATTTATCCTGAAGAAGAATCAAACGATGCAGTGTCGCGAGCTACCCGTTTACTCTTCACTCTTCCAAAGAATAACCGTCTGGCTTGTGGTTTATTACTAAAATGCAGAGTGAATGTGGGAGTGTGCGTTAAGAAAGCATGGGGTGAGAGAGGCTTTCCGCTGTCCACCAGCACTATTTTCTACTTGTTTTCCTTGTTGGAGAGGTTTTTGGTCCATCCAAAATGTTAGATTAATTATTTTAATAACTGAGTTATTAAAACTAGAATTATTAATTACTAAAACCTAACAGGTTAGGGTTTTGTATTTCAGATATTACACATAAGTTCATCTACAGTATATTGCTCCAACTATATGCAATTTTACCTTACAATCACCTTACTTGGTGTGAAGACTGATCCAAGTTCGTGAAGGGAAAAGCCTGTTGCTACCCAAGGAGAAAAAGATATAAAAGTTTGCTTTTAACTGTCGAGAAAGCATTTTTCAGGTCACTGTGTGTATACTGTCCCCAGAATCATGGGATGCTGGGCTTCAGGAAGAGTGCAGTCTCTTACTCTGAATACTTACTCCTTCAGCTAGTAATGTGTGTATGATGCAGAGCTATTTTATTCGTAGCCCCAAAATGGTTGCAGAAATGCAACTTGCACTGAACACAATTCTTTAATTAAAATATTGGAGGCAACATATGGGGAAAAGGGACTTTTTATAAGTAGAAGAACCTTTTCATTGATAAAGTTGTTCCAAGTATGCACTGCTAAACAAATTTTGAGTAAAGACTTCTCTTGAGTTTCACAAAATGAAAGAAAGTTTTATTTCTTCTTGTTGGGTACTTTTTCATTCTGTAGTTCCCCTGATTTGCTTTCTTTAAAGAATCTTAAAGTACAGCATCATCAAAAGCTGTCTACATTAAAGATTTTATGTAAATGCATTTATTGGTGTTATCGTTCATGTTTTGACTTGCGAAATACAGAGTAAAGTAACTGGCCTGTTGTAAATGGGCATCCTCTTTCATTATTTCCTTATTTGCCACATTGTTTCCTTCAGTATGTATCCTCAAATGAAACCTTTTGAAAGTATCTGATTAAAAACTTCAGTTAAAATACCCGTCTTACTTAAAAATACCCATATGCTTTTTCTTCTGGGCTTTTACAAAGTGTAGAGGTGTGACTGCTTTGTTTAGTTATGGCAATTCAAAGACATGTAAAGTCTTATGGGGACATGAAATAATCAACCAAATTACACAACCTTGAAAAATGACAAGGTGGAATTATTTCTGCTGTAGTAAGGTAAAATTTAAAAATAAAAAAATGGAATCCATTCTCTCTTTTTTTTTTTTTTTCTGACATAACATGATATTATTAACTTGGTAAACTTTCTTAAACTTTTCAGAAAAAATTTAGGGAAATTATTTTAAACAGCCTAAACTTTCATATATTACTGAAAATAAGCTGCTTGCTAAAGAAGGCAGCTGTAGTTTGTGAGACTTTTTTCATATTGCCCACTTTTTAACTTGAGTGTTTTTATCTCATCTTTCTTACTCAGCACATGTTTGGTGACAATCATCCCTATTTTTGGATCATGATAGCATCTTTGTTTTAGCCACTGTTCTTCAGCTAATATACGTCTTTTCTGGGAAGTGCAGCACTCTTGGCATACTACTGTCCTAATGCAAAGCATACTTTTGCTGCTTTGAAGATGAAACAAAGTTCAATAATGATTACTAATGATTTTTGTTTCATTACTACATGAGAGTATGTTGAGACAAGACATGTCCAAAATTTGCCATGAACACAGGGAAATGGGAGGAAAAAAGAAAAATATAAAAATTCCTGAAATATGGTAGAGAAAATAAAACCTCTATTGATATCCAAATACAACTGGAGGAACATGATTTGAAGTAGGAATCAATCTGTATGCTGTCAGTAAGGTTGCGAAATAATGCATGGTTGGTAGCAATGAACTGAACTTATAGCATCTATCTTCTTATATCCATTTCCTGCTGTCAGTTAAAAGATGAGGAGCCCTAAAAGAACTAATTTACAACCTCTGTTTCTAGTTTTGAGCTGTTTTGTTTCCTGTATTCCGCATGGGACCCTAATGAACTGCACGCAAACTGCAGTATTGCTCATTAAATTTTAGGAATGTTCATTTCTTATGATAAGTATGTATTTATAATAAGTAGTTCCTGTTTATAATACCAGACAGCATCATCCTCAATATAATATTATAATACAACATGGAAATGAGCAGTTCGTATCCTAAAACCACAAATACATGTTTGAGTATCTTGTAAAGATACAACGATTTCTGTTGAAATATGGTTTAGGCCTTAGGAAAAGTAGTCAGGAATGTATTTGCTATTGAAATCAGTGGAATTGGAGCATGTACCAAAAAAGGTACATGCATGTTTTCCTGAATTAGGGTTTTGATTTTGTTGCTAAACAGGCCATGTTTAATTTAAAAAAAAAAAAGGGGGGGGGGGGGGGGGCGTGGCGGGGCCGGGGGGGGAGTGTACTGGTGGTGCATGCGCCAGTCCTGAAAAAGTTCTTTCTACATTATACTTAACTATTATACTTTTATGTCTGCAGATGAATTTGGAGGCATTGGTGTATAAATATATTGGTAAGTATCTTTTTTTCAGAAGGGATGGTTTCTGAGAATTATATGTACGGAGGCAGGAGGGTTACAGCTGTAACTATGCTTATTTATAAACTATATGTACTGTGTCCTATAATTACTTTTGTAAGTGTATAGATAGACTTGTTCTAAGGAACAAGCAAAGAATCTTCCCATGTGTTTTTTTGTTTTATTTTTTTTTTTATTTTTAAACACTTACTAGAGTTATGAAGGGTGCTTTGATTGTGACTGCAGCAAAAGTAAGGAAACAGATTTCTGGATCAAGTTAATGAATTAGCTGGGGTTAATTGCTGCAGTCTAAGATACTGCCCAAGTGGATTCTAGTAGGGTTTTAAAAAATATTTATAGCAATTAGAAATTTCAGTGTGAGATGCAGAAATAGCACCCTCTTATTTAATCCTTCTTTTCTTTGAGTCATTGCAGTCCAAATTTTTTGAAGGGTTTTATACTTCTGAGAACATTATTAGGGAAAAAGAAATCTCCTCTTGGTCAGAGACAGTAAAAATTATATCACTTGATTAAAATGAAATTTTTGAAAGGTCATTTTTCTGGATGAAATTTTTATACCTGTCAGTTACAAGGGGTAGCTATACCTAAAACAATTCTTCTAGGATTTTTTTCTAAAACCAAATAAATAAAAAATTAACTATAGAGCATGTTATAAAACCTTTGATTCCACATGACACATGCAATTTCAACTGAGTCATGTTTTCATAGACCAGTTTACTAATATTTTACAAGTAAAACATCTTTTAAGTGGGAAAATACAGATAAAATTAATCTAATTTTATATTCTTTTTGAGGCACAAAAGCTTGGTTTTCATGCTGTTTTGTGACAGCACACATGTAGATGACATTTGTATTATGTGGTATAAGGCTATGAAGCAACATATGTGTCATGTGCCTGTTTTGGCTGAAGTATGATGGTTTTGGGTTGTTGCTGTCACTACTGTTTTGTTCTGAAACAGTGAACAGGTTAAAATATCCTTCAAGTAATTTTTTTCTTCTTTTAAGCCCATTTTTTTTTCTTAGATATTATTTAGAAAGAATGGAAAAGATATGAAATAAGCATTTCATATGCTTGTATAAGCTGTAGATGTGGCTCTTAAGCATAGACTATAGATGGGGCTAAGAGTTCTACCTAAGTCAATGTTAGATAACAAAAATCCTGCTATTTTACTTTACCTGATAACCCCAAATGTTTTGACATAGATGAACTTTGTGATGGCTTCTGGGTGGAAACCCATGTAGTTGGAGATTTGGTTGCCAGGTGTAGTCAATCCATATTGATGCATGAATAAGAAGGGTCATGTATGTAGACACTTGAAGTATTGGTAGGTAATGTAAGAAATTCTGACAAATTGGTCACTGCTGTGGCCAAAGTCCTGGAGGTCCATTAGAATTGCCAGTACTGGGAGTACTTAGACTTTCAAACTGCAAAAGTGATTTCTAAGAGATAACAAACAAACCTCTTAAAGCTGTGATACCTGTTTCTGTGGTAAAGTTGTGTTACTGCTGTCCTCTACAAGAAAAAAAAAATCAACAAAAAAACCCAAGGAAGTGTGAAAAAAGTAGGGAACATTGTTTCATTTACTCTAGAGGTGTCAGAGAAATAAGAAGCTTGGCCTAGGACTGTAAATTTGAAGAGAAATTAACAATTAAAGCTAAATATTCCTAAAACTGACACAGGGCTAAAATAAAAAATTGGAAATAAGAATAGGAAGGCATGTATTGATCCTTTTCTCTTTACCTCAGGTATGCTTAGAAATGAGCAGTTTGGACATGTTTCACCAGAAGTTCCGAAATTTCCTTCACTGAATTGCACAAGGAGGAAAATTGTCTTTGGTGTGGCCCATTATAGAAGTCTTCATGTTGAAGTTCTGTCAGGATGGAGAGAAAATGTAGGCAGCAAGGTTGGGTGGTGGTTGTATCATAAACACTTGAAGATTAGCGTTGTTAGATGCATCCAAGAAAGTAGTTTAAGCACATCACAGGTCCCAAGGGTACTCCAGATTTCAAGAGAATGAGGAAGGATGACTGAACTATTGTCCTCCTGCTTTTCATTCAGTTAATAAGATGAAAGTAATGCTCAGAGTTTTCAGTCTCGCTGAAATTTTCTGTGCTGTCAGACTGGAAATATTTTGTGTTGTGCTTTCCTTGTTTTGCTGCTCAGTGTCGGGCCACTAAAATATAACATCTTGTTAAAGGATACGTGAAGTAGTAATCTAAGATTATTCGCTAGCTGTTTTTTGAATGATGTCTGTCTGTGTCCTTTCTAGAGTTCTAGGAATTCCATCGATTTTCCACTACTAGACTTGCTCATTAATATTTTATATGGTGTATGAAGTATCCCCTTCTGTATTTACAAACAATGTCATCAAAAGTTGTGTGGGGTTTTTTGTTCCGTGTCCCCCCCCTGCTTTGTAAGCTAGGAGGAATGGTACTCCTGAATGACTGCCTGGACTTTAAGTGATATTTTTTTTTTTTTCACATTTGTATGGGCAGAAGAGATTAGGAGGATAAAAGGATAAAAGTATCAATTTGAGTGTGGTGTTTTCCTTAC
>NW_009632166.1:28746-62346 GCF_000690535.1 Cariama cristata
CCCCCCCCCCCCCCCCCGCTAAATCCTCCTTATTTCTGTGTGGTAGAACTTCACATTTACACCAACCTCTGTTTTCAAAGCCCTGGTGGAGACAGGCCATTTCTGTCTTATTTCAAAAGAACACTTTCCTGCTTGGCTTTAAAACTACAGGCTGTTGCTACAGCTGTGGCTTCAGTTCATCAATTACAGCCAGTTCTGGGTGCTGCAGAATTGTGATAATGACACTTTGTCATTTTATATAGGTCACCACAAGGACCCAAGAACAGAAATCAGATAACAGGAAGCAATTGGAAAGAAAATGTGAAAATCCAGTAACTATATCTTTTAACAGGGAGCTAATCGGGTAAAACTTTTATTCCAGAAGTTTGATTAGCAAAACCTCAGTTATAATTTAAGACATTATAGTCTCTGGCCTTCCATTTCTGGATGGAAGGTATTTTGTGCGGTTCATAGATTCAAGCACTTTCATTGGAGGGATACCAGTACTTTAAAATGCAGAGATTCACTGTACATGCCAGATTTTTTTCATATAATCCAGGTGAAAACAAATGTTAATGAATATTTAACATTTTTGCATACAGAAAACTGCATATTGGAAAGTTTTTGTGCTTCTCCCCCTAATTTTAAGAATCTTCTGGTTGACTTAGAAATGTAGTATTTAGCAGCCAAGGATATCCTGCAGTGTATGAAATCTCTCTGGAGAAACAAGGAGTTTTTGTGTAGCAAGTGGATTAGTATCATTCATGTTTAGAGTTTTCTTTGATCTTTGAGAAATTCTGAAATTTTGATGGTCCACTTAACAGAGGATCCAAATATAATTCAACAGATCATTAGTGAAATAAGTATTGATGGTAGCGCTAAAAGGCCAAGTCAGGCTTGGATTAAACTATGATTTAGCATTATATGAATACAAAAAGAGATTTAGAACATAGTTCAGAAACTTAGTCTAGTGTAAATTATAACCAGTTGAAACACCAACAATAAGAGGGGAACTCTCATAAGTGCATGCCTATGTGAATAAATGTCACAATTAAACATTTGTGTTCATTTACTGAAAACAAACCAATCTGAAGAAAGTGTAAGGTTTCAATATGGAAATGATGGGGATATGTGTCTATGAATATCAAGTTTGGGATATAAATGTTGGATGCAGGGGACCAGTGTCAAGTCCTTGCTTTGCTTTGTTTATACCTGTAATTTAAGAATTTATGGTAGCCTACAAAGCTGTATATGACTGTGACCTTTCTGTAGGAACATTTTTAGTGCAATAAAAATTAAATATCCTGCTGGAGAAACTGAGACTGAAGAACTCTATACCTCAATACGAAAAGCACTTGCCTGGGTTTTGGTAAACTTAGTTTAAGTCCCTACTCTAATAAATATATAATTACCTGTCTGAAATAAAACAGTGTTAACGAATGAAGCAGAGACCTACTCCAGAATACTGGTTATGCTGAAAGCCAGGACACTAATGTAGGGTAAATGAGTGGGATTCAAGTGTTCGGTCTCAGACCTTAATAACACAGTAGATAATGAGAAGATTTTCTTTTTTGAAATCTAGTTATTATGGTTCATCCATCAAAAACTTACTGTTTCGTCACAGTAAATGGAGAAAAATGGAAATCCACTTTTATTTGTAAAGAAGTAAATATAAAAAATCTTCTATACTTTTCTGTGTCTTGAAAGATAAAAGAGCTCGGAGTTAAAAAAAAAAAAGTTGAAAGTATTTTAAAATGGAATACATTTTGGGAACAGAGAGACAAAAAAGTATAACTGAACATTTTTTCACTTTTTGTGTGAAGTTCTCTTAACCAGTGTGGCATTTACTGCTGTCCCATCTTATCTCTAACAAAATACTTCAAAAAAAGCTTCGGCTGCATTTTCTTTAAAAGACGAATGATGAATGTAAGCTTTACAGTTCAAGGATTAATACAATGAAGTAGAATTGTGCCTAAATGTTGTTATATACAATCAAAATTTGTCAATATTTACTCATGGAGTTATTGCACATGTATAGAAAGTTACATATTTCTGATTAGACATACTTTAAGAATTTAGCTTTGGGTGACAGTGGAGGAGGAGAGTGGGGAGTTTTCGTCTTTGGCTAAAATAGGACCAAAGTTGTATAGCGAGCTGCAGTGGAAGCTGCCTGAAATGAAGATTTCTGAACTGAAGAAGGAGTTACAGAAATCTTTGCTTGAGAATGATGCGTTCCCTAATTATCAAGAAACACTATAACGTATTCCGTTGATATCAAAGGATTGTGAATGGAGTAAATTCCTATTTAGTCAAACAAGCACTGGAGTGAAATGTGACATAGTTTAAAAGTTGGACTTGATAATCTTAAAGGTCTTTTCCAACCTAAACGATTCTATGACTGATCAAGGTGGGAAGGGGAGGGGGGTGTGTGAATACAACAAGGGAATGCTGGAACAATGAGTGGAGCAGATGCAGTAAGAGGCCAGCTGTAAGACAGAAGCGTCTCATCCTGAAGATAAGTCTCAACTACTCTTGACCCTGGCCCAGTAGAAAGTGCATATCTGACACTTATGTAATTCACAACTTTTTTTTTTTTTTCCCCTCCCCTCTTGCATAAAAATAAAGCCACATTTCTAAAATGGTTAAGCAGATTTCCACTGTAAGTGTAGGAAAGCTTTATAGGAAGGACCTACACTCTAAATCATAGAAATGTTGGCCCATTTCTAATGGTCTCAGCCTGCAGGGGTCTTTTTTGAATGCCATGTGTATAAAGAGAAGATCTTTTATTTTGTGTTACGGATAAGTAGATGGGCTATTGCACCGTGGGTCAAACATAGGCTGTATTTCTCTAATTTGAAAAAAAAAAACAACCAAACTTGCTCTCTGCTTTGTTATTATTTTGGAAATTATCGCAATAGTGGTTCTGAGACTCTAAAATACATTACTGTAAGAAATAACAAAAATGTTTATAAAAAAAACTAGGAAAATTTCTGATGCATTTTTGAAAATGCTTACAATTGCTAAGGCAGGTGACAGTAATAAACAGTGATCTATGGAACATTTTATTTGGTAGAAAGTGCAATCTTTTTGGTTCTAACTAGACTATCTATTTAGTACTCTACACAATTTGTTTTGACTGTTCCTCTTTCAAATTTTGCTTTTCCTCTAATATTTTTTTGAAAACAACCATAATTGTTGTCTTTCAGTTTGTTTACTCCTAACCCTTCCATCCCTAATGCAGTTTCACGATGCCCATGCACGCTATCTGGTGCTTGGCTTTTGGCCTGTGGGTAAATATTGATTGTAAGAAAAATTAAGGATGATGTCCTGTTCAGTTCAGTTTTTCACTGCAGGGATCAGGGAATCTGTAGTATTAGCTAAGTGGTGTGCAAACTGAGACATTCCATAAGAAAATTTCTGTGATTCTGTGATTTACTGGATATTCTGACTTTTTCATATCAATTTTGGGAGACTGTTGCTCTATTTAAAGAATGTGAAATGTATTTACTGGGATTTTTTTCCTCAGCCTTGGAGGAGTTGCTTGTATTCTTAGATCATTTCTGTATTGCTAGCTGCAATGGGGTGTAACTTGTCATATTATTCATGCTACTGAAACACTGCAGTTTGTTTCTGAGTGTGTGCTAATGATCTATCTGTCGGAAGTGTTTAGACTGCCATATTAAAAGTAATAAAACTGAGAACAAGAACTCTGCCGCCTTGTCCCATTAGGTATTTTATTACTTGCTTTGTTAATAAATAACTTATTCTGTCTCAGGCCTTGGTGTTTTTTTTGTTTTGTTTTGTTTTTTAATAGTTCTTAACTGTCAACTTTAGTTCAGTTTTCCTTCAATATGAAAATACTTGCTACTAGTTGGGATGGGGTTTATAAATAAAACTAATACATTTTGCTAGGTGGATTGGTATAATTGGAAAATCCAGACAAGCTAATAAATGCATCTAATTGTAATCACTGAAAAGATAAATCATATAGTTTATTTATACGTAATACGGAGTAATATACATTTTTTCCTCCATCGCAACTTGGCAGGAGCTCTTTGTGATAAATAAAAATTACAAGAAGAAAAGGTTGCAGTCTTCTTTGTAAGCAGAACAGGGATTTATAAGATTAGTGTAAAAAAGCGTTTAGTGTACTGGGATTGCTGGTCCGGGGTGATATATCTGGGCCATAGGAAGACTGATGAAGATACAGAATGTGTCTACTGATATGGAGGTAACAAGATAATTCTATTTTTGGAAATATTTCTATAATAAACATAGCAGGCGAAATAGTTGGAACAGATGAGGTGGTTTTTATTTAAAAACAAACAAACAAATCCAACCCCAGTACGATAGTCAGTGCTTTGTTTTGCACGGTCATTCAATTTGAAATCTAATAAGAATTGGTGATGAAGAGCAATAATAAATCAGCACACAGAATTTTCGGCATTAAATAAAAGAACAAGTACAGTTGCAGAAGGTTATATCCTAAACTGTGAATATAATTCTAATTTCAGCACTCTAGAATGCATTTTTAGTTCCAAGCTGATTGTGTGATGGGACAAGAAAATATGGGTAGTTAACAACATATGGAAAGTTATTCTAAAGGAAACAGAGTAATTATTTTAGGCATTTTACCAGATGGTTTGTCATCTAAAAACTGCTTTGCTTTGCTTTTATTTTTCTGACTTTGCAATCAAAGTGTGGACAGAAGGAATGTATCCTAAAGAAATTTAGGATGGGATAGTGCCATGCCTCAATCTGCTTGTAATACTGGCCTTCCAGTTTCCAAATATTGACCTGGCAGATCTCTGTACATGTTTGTGGTGGAATATGGCTTTATTTTTTATGTGGTAGATGCCACAGTGAGGAGTTACAGGCACACCTACAGCACTACCTGCTGTAATTCTACTGGCTTGTGAGGGTGGAGGTTTCTGTGGTTAGTTGTTCAGTTAAGATAGCCAGATATTTTTAGTTCTGTTTCAGACATAAAAAACGTTGACTGTGTTCCACATAAGACTAAAATAATTATTTTGCATGATGTGTTTCTGTGGAGTTAGGAAATATGTAAATACTTCAATTCCTTTTTTACAAATCTCAATGCAAGAAAGTAATAATTCAGGCAGCCTAAAGGTTGTTCCTTTCCTTTTTATGTTTTCAGGAGAATGATTCCATGCTTTATCAAGGTTCAAATCCTGTTTGAGATCAAAAATTAAAATGAAATTGCTAATTATTTTGTCCTTACTTGGCATTTTTGTGTGCAAGAAATTATTCCTGAATGTTTTCTAAAATATGCAGTCTGTTCCAGTAAAGGCTAATAGAAAAGTAACGGAAGTGTGACAAATCAAGCTGGAAATATATTGGCAAAGTAATGTGACAAAGCTTATGCAAGAGCCGCCTGCTTTTTTTCTTACTTTTCAGTCTCTCACTTTTTCCAAATTCAATACTAATCTACAAGCCCAGGAAGACAAAGATCCCCTAAAATTTCTCTGGCTTGCGACTTACAGGTTTCTTTTTACACTCTAAATTTATTGCAGACTAGTATGACTAGCCAGAACTGAACTGACATTTAACCTGACTGTACATAGTCACTAAACTCCAGTAAAACTGTCTCGGCACCGGTTCATTCCTGGTAAGCTGCTTTTGGAAATTAAAATAATTAAATAAAAGTGAAGCTGTTAGAGAAATGACAACTTTGGGTATAATTAAGTATTATATTTTGTGTATACCTGTGTTTTAAATACATTTGTTCTGGCTAATTATTTCTGCAGGTGTTGACAGTTTCATTTGAAACAGTACATTTTACTGCGTGCATGTTGTTAGGCTTACCAGTGATCTGTCCCTTTGTTCAATTTGATAAGGCAAAAGCAGATAGTGAAGCAGAATTCAATCTTGCTGAAAGCAGTAATGAGCAAAATGGTTTATCTGATTTAAATGGGAATTTAATGTTTCATTTACTCTTTTTTGTTGCTGCTGCCACAGAAAGTCAGTGATTCGACAGAGGAGACCATAAGAATAAAAGTAACTTTTTATGTACTCCTGTATCTCTCCTTCCCTGAGGCTTTAAACACCATTTCACAAATCCAGATCTATTTATTTTAAGGATGAAGACCATGAAGATTTAGTATATGTCTGGTTGTGGTAGTCTTTTTCCTTTGATTTTAAGACTATAACTGGTATTTTCTTTGGTCTTTTTTTTTCTTTCTTGTTTTTTTCCTTTTCTTTTTTAAATCTGTATTTGGTCCTGGAATTCCAGAGGTATTGACAAAAGGTGCATGTGAGGAACAATTAACAAATATCGACTGGAGTTTCTCCTAATCAAATGCAGGAACGTTAGGATAATGAATTGGCTACTGCCAAGAGATATTGATCCTTCCAGATGAGCTCATAATTAAGCAGCAGATCATATGACCAGGGAGAGAAAATTGTATGGATCTGGTAAACTAGCAAAGCAGACTCTAAGGTTATAAAGAAGGGATGCTTTTCTTGAGCCGTTTTTGGAGAGGAGAGTGGATTTTACAAGCCTAAGGAAGCAAGAAAGAAAGCTTCAGGACTGACTTGTAACCCAAGTATCCTAATGTAGCCTGCACAATGGAAAAGAGATTTTGTTCACACACTGTTGTTTTTCCACCAACTGTACTTCTTTTCTTTAATTTTCACCTAGTAAAGTGGGCGCATGTCTGAAATCTGTGTCTGAGTGTTAATTGACTTCATTGTCATTTCATTGTCAGAGATAAACGGTGAGCTAAAGATGTCCACAGTAAAATCACCTTGGAGGACATATGAGAGTTTCTTCTGAAACATGGAGACAGTTTCTCCTGAAACTTGGACATTTGGATGATGGTGTCCTCCAAATAAGAGATGAAGAGATATTGGAGGTGCATTTGAATGTGCGGTTAAGGATTTGGACTCAGAGAGACAATATTAAAACTGGACCCAGCAAATCAAATGCTACAGAAACCCAGGCTTCGTTACAAAGTTCAGCATGTTTGTGAATATCCATCATAACTATATGGAGGATATTAGAGTTGTTAACAGGCAGGCTAACAATATTTCTATAATTCTGAGTCTGATTTTGCGACTGATAGCTCCTTAGTCAAGGATGCAAATATACATAAATGCCCATTGGTCAGTTCCAATGTATGTTAAAATCATCAGTTGGATAAAAAAGGATGGAAATAGGAGGGTCTAAAAATCTGTAGTCTTTCAGGATATAATTGGAGTAGATGTCCCATGATGGTACTGCAATTATAATGTATTTTAGCCTTTATAGAGAACTTACAGAAAATTTGAACAAGAAGCAGTTAGTGGTATGCTGGATAGTTTCACAATAAAGCTTTTCGGAAGGTGAGCAACAGCCTTTTTCCTGAATAGGAGACAGGGCTAGATCATTATCAGCTTGTTTCTGTTCCAAACTATAGGTCTCAATAATTCTAAAAATTCTTTCTGCTATGTGCCCTGCAATAGGTGGATTTTTGTATTCCTCCTACATATTTATCTTGCAAGTAAAACTAATAATGGAAATCTTATATGATATACGTGCTTAAATAATATTTTTTACTTTAACAGTTTAGAATGTAAATTTTTTCCTCTTTGTCTCTTTATACTAACATTTCAGAAAGTAGTACTTGTGCTACTTTGCTTTTTTTTTTTTTTAATGTAAACAATTGATACTCTGAGTATTTTGCAGCCGAATACTTCAAGAACACATCTGTTAACACATCAGGTTAAAGATACAGTACCAAGTCTAGCAAGTATTTAGTGCTGACTTGTTTTTAGAATGTTTACATATTCTTACCTAAAATACTTGTATTCTTCTGTCCTTGTAATACAAATCTATTTCCTTGGGCTAAATACTGTAGCACTAGCCATATCTCTTCCTCTGTTTAACCTATAACTCAGTGTCTCGTTGCAGTAGAGAAAAGAATCCTGAACCCATGATTCATCATCTTTAATATTAGAAAATCAGACTGATTCTGTGACTAGATGTTTTGATTAATTAGTACTTCTTCTCTTGTATTGTCAAAATATGTTTTTTTTTCTCTCCTGGTCAACTTCTCTTAGCTTCTTTTGTTCTTGCTCTAGACTCTCTCCCCCAGTATTTATCTCCTATCCTATTTCAGAGTTGTCCTCCTTCTACATTAAATAAGAAATTACTTGAAAAAGAACTTTTCATTTAGATTAAAAAAACCCACTTATTTCTCAGAAAATATTTTAATTGTGTCTTTAATTCAAAGATAATTTCTGTAAGGCAAAAGGCAAGTATATTAATGGGATGAGGTTTGCCAGGATTATTGGTTAATCACATCATGGTTTTCAAATTTTTTTGACTTTCAGTGGAATCTTGAAGGAACACCGTAAATCTGAAAGGTTTCCTGGGCAGAAGGAAGCAAACTAGAAGCAAGACAAATGAACAGAAATTTTTTTCAATACTTTTCTTTTTCTTGTTCGTATTTTCGTTATCCTTTTAACTACTTATGTTGATTAAAACAATTTTTGAACCAACTAACAGTGAGGGAACAGGGACTAATGACCAAATTTATACCATAATGAGGTTATGTTGTGTTTTACCATTTTGCAAATACAGCACTAAGAATCCTATCCTACTCTATTGCACTTTCTGTCCTCAGAGGGAATGGCAGTTGTGTTGTCTCTCAAAATATCATGTAACCTGACACGATAAGATACATAGGATATGGCACAGCAGGGATTTAATGAGCCATTTTTTTTGTCCATCACCAGAAGCTTCCTGCAAGGCATGCACATAGCAGTGATTTAAAATTGTTACATTTCGTATTTTTCCTGTCTTTTTTTTCAAAGTTTGTTTTAGTATAAACATATTTGCTGAAGGTCAAGGACAAAATACAGATGCAAGATGTGTATGTGTAGTTTTCAATAATTTTAAAAAATATTTGACATTTGTCAAAAGCTGCTATCTCATCCCATGATATAAATACATGCATGTACAAATTGAATTTTATGTCAAGTTGGATGGGCCCCCGGAGATATACTATTGTGCAAAATGTACTGTACTGTTTTGCTATTTGTAGACTCAGTGTTTGGCTACCTGTTCAAATGTTTCCTAAATCACTATCTTTCAATACAGTTACAATAGGAAAAGTGGCATTTTTAATATTGTGACTAACACTTACATCAGAGCTAAGCATTATAAGTGACACTATGCAAGTATCTCACTAATGCATGTGACTTGGAGGCAATATGCTGGGTGATAACCCCAGAAATAACCTAGAATTCTTTTACAGTAGCAGAAAATATTCCTTTGAATTCTTGAGGCTGTTTCAAAAGGATGTAAGTGCTTCAGCCCCTAAAAACCTGGTAATCTGGAGGAAAAGCATATCCATAAACACTTCTCCTTATCTCTGGAGCACTATTAGACACTCTTGTGTGTCTTGCTACCTACCCATTATATCATAAATCAGTATGGGAGAGTACCTTTCAAAAGTCCTGATGTTTGCCACCAAAAATGAATGTTTTGTTACAGGAATTAATGGAATCTAGGAAACTATTAAAAATGCAAGCCTGCATACAGGACACTCATTAATAAAAGGCTGCCAGAGCTATCTGCAGGAAATAGAATTTTGCTGCTATTGTCTACGCATTCCATACAAAGCTTCCCAGTGTGATTGTAATCAGACCTGCAAATTCTTACCCATCTGATTAGTATGGGTAATTGCCATCGTGTATGTGTGCAGGAGAACAGTGATGTACAGAACCTCAGAAGGTCTGTGTCTAAACCAGTAAAGGCAACCCATTTTGTCCTTGAATAGAGTGAGGGTCTATTTATATAGAGTGAGGGTCATTTGATAGGTGACCTTGTGAACAAAATTCATAGGAGAGCTTATTTAGGTCACAGCCTTGCTTTCTACAGTGCTAGAAAAATGGGCCGTAAACTATTGTATCTGATTTTGTAGATTCCAGTATTTAGACCAACTGAAAGAGAGACTTAACCAAAAAAAACCTTCTACTAAGTTATGCCTTAAAGGGACAGGGCTTCATCTATAGAGGGCACAAATCCTGTCATTTCTTTCAGGAACTATACATTAATATTGCAATGTAGTTACGTAATGTAATGTAACAGTTACAATCTTTAGGGCAGATTTAAAATGACAGATGATGAGTTTATTGCTGGGTACTAGTTTACTGAAACTTTACTCATTTTACCATTTCTATGTGTATCTTTTCATCACGTCGAACAGCGAGTATTCATGGCACCCTGGAGACACTGGTAAAGAAGACCTTACAACAAACAACTTTCTGCTTGTTATCTGTGATGTGACAGAGAGGAAACCCCCCCCCCCCCGAAACAGTAAACACACTGAGGAGTAATTCTCCTATTTGTAATGACAGGGTCTCTGTAACTTGCTGCAGGAGACGTGAGATTGCATACCACTGTCCCAGAGAGATGGGCTAAACACCAAATTTCTATTTCCCTAGACCTAGAGATTTTAGAGATAGTTTCCTGTTTGAATTGTCCTAGCAGGAAGGCACAGTCCTCTGCATTAAAGAAATGTAAAGTCTGTGTATGTAACTAGAAGTTGTGAGAATGATTGAGAATTACAGGAAAATAATCAAAACGTGACATTAGAAAAATTGTATTGGCATAGGCTAGAAAATTAAAACCCTGAACAATTGTTACTGTATATGTAATGGGAAAAATGATCATCCAGTTTATTTTAATACAAATTTTAGAAGGTCTTTTGGACTGCAAGATAAATTTGGTTTTAAAAAATATCCCCAAAAAGGTTGTTCTACTGACTGAACAAAGCAGCTATTTCAGATGAAGTTAAAAGAAGCAGTGCCTCCAATCACTGAATATAAAGTCATGTTTTATGCATCTGAAGATTGGCTCATTCTCAAGGTTTGGGCATATGCTGCTGTTGTGATACCTTAACAAGTTACTGTGTGTTAGCTGCCATAAAGTAACTGAGTTCACTCTTAGCCTGTCATAAAATGTGAGATAAAACGTTGTAGTTTAAACTGCTTTCACAGAGCAAAACTCACAGGGGCAGAGATTGTGATGATGGCAGTGTCAACGTGAGTGAGTGATGATGTTTAAGCAAGGAGGAGCAGAGAAATTTTGGGCTTTTATCTCTGTACCCAGCATCGTTCAAATATTTAATCCAATTACTTCTTGCAATAAAATGGTAAGTTCTTCAGGGATTAGGAACTGGATGTTGATTTGAAACTTTGGACATTGCTCTTTATGTGCAGGCGGGTGCTTTGTTATGAGATAAAGATGCTGACTTTTCTATAGTGCCTCTGACTCTGTCTTAAAAGAAAAAAATCACTTGTGACCAGAAGGTTATTTAGGTTCCTGATCCAAGAAGGAAGGCTGTGAGTCCTTGTCTGCTGTAACAACCGGAGAACTGAAGGCAGCTACTTCTCACTGGCGTCCCTTTTCACCGATTGTCTTTAGATGTCAGTTCTGCACAGCAGGTTCCTTATATTAAACACTTGATGTATAACCCCCAAGAACTACAGTAAAAATGTTGGGTCTTGGAATTCTAACCCTGAGCCTGAACAATTAAAATCAAACATATATTAATATACAGGGGAAAGGGTTTTTAAAATAATGATCACAGGGTGTGAGTTAATCCAACACGGCAATACAGAGAATGCATACTGAGAGAATGCATTCACGTGTTTGCAATGTTTTTCATCTTTCTTTCAGTATTTCTCCAACTAGACAATATTTTAACTTTTATTTGGCAGGATGTTAAAATATGAGAAATAAGGAAAAAAATCAGGAGACCACATCCCTGTGATTTACTGTGTTGTCAGTGGTACCGGATGGAGTGCAGGAGTGTTGGTTGTAATGCTAATTTTTGGGAAGTGCTGGAGGACCTATATAATGCTCATCTATTTGACCAGGTGCATAAGTGCTTTCTGTTTTATTGATTGCCAAATGTCTCAGCTGGCAAAATGTCTCCTTTCTGATATATTGTGGCTTGATACTATAAGAACTACTTTTCAAGCTCCCCAAATTTTAATTGTGTTTTTATACTTGATTTGGAAAATGTGGCATCAGTGGACTGTTGATTATATCGCATCTCCTAGATACCTTATGGATGTGTTTATTGTCTTTTTGCCCACAAGAGCTGTGAAAACAGGAAAAGCTATGAGAGTAGCCAGTTGTCACATCTATTGAGTTTTTCAGGTTTTCCTGTAGTGTTGCTGGTTCAACTGCATAGTTTTACTGTGCAACTCACTGAGTTACTCAGTCCTTCTCTTGTTCTTACAAGAACTGTGTGCCTATTTTGGTGTATCTCATCTAGGAAATGTCTGAAGCCCCAGACTTCTAAATCAAGAAATACCAAGAGCACTTGAACTAATAAAGTCTTGTTTTATATGAATTTGTGTTTTGAGGTTAGTTGATGTTGATACTAAAGAAAATGAGAATGCCGTTGCTGTTCCTGTCGTTGAACTTTGTGAGGGTGCTCGGTCTTGTAGCTAGCTTGCTGTATAATAAAATATGACCTTATGCTGTGGTCTTTTTGCCAGTTAGAGCACCTATACAGGATTGATCCTCTATCTAGTTGCTTGTTCATACAACGGAAGTTTAATTATTTGTGAGATCTCTAGAAAACTACTAAATCTGATCAAAGTTTGTAAGGGTTGACAACAGACACCTAGATTGTGTAAAACTTGGTATACCTGAATAAAGGCTATAGCATGCTAATATTTTTAAAACAGCTAAAAATTTAGAAATTCAAGATCTTCTTTCAGTAGGATAAGTAATTTCTTTAGTCAGTTTTGAAAATCCCAGTAGCAGATTGTTTGGGATTTTCAGTTTCATAAAGATATTTGAACTGTATTCCTCCCTGGGCTGGTCCTGATCTCATCATAACTCAGAGTGTTCACAGCAGAACAAGATTTTGAAGTAATATTATTAGCCTTGGATTAGACTGTGACCCATATGCTTAACTTCAAACTTAAATTCATTAGAATTAATTAATCTTTTATTTTAAAAGTCTCTTAAAATATTTTAAAATCTTTTTCATGTAAGTTGGAACACTTGGGGGTTTTTTATGTGTTTTTTTTTTCTTCTTTTTTTTTAAAATAGAATACTACATGTAATTTTTTAGGCCAATTAATGACTTCTAGAATGATATAAGTGAGTATATTTACTTAATTTCAGCTTCTCACAAGTGAACAATGTATTTGAAACTAGCAGAAAGTTCATTCTAGAAATAAAAATGTTATGAATTTTCATATTATTACATATCTTAATGTCCTATGATAAAAATATTGTGTGCACCCTACTGTTGCTCAAGGAAAAATACTTCTAAAAAGGGAAAACAATATTAAGAATAAAGACACTTTTGAATCAATTCTTTCACTGTGTGATGTTTTCATAATGAAATAACAGCAGAAGATCTGAACAAACAAATGTATTATGTTACTGTAACAAATTTAATGCTTTGTCTTCAGAATTACCCCCTAGTTTTACCACCAGTAATGAGAGTGCCACTGGGGTCCCATTTAACAATTATACTGTATATTGCCAACCCTTACTGAGAGTAAAATGAGATGATGCTGCGTTAAAAACCTCAATGCTAATCTTCACAGATCTATTGCTACTTCTTAGGTCCTTTCTGATAAGTAGTCAACCTATCTTCAGGATGGATATTCTGACTTAACTTTGTTTTTAAAAAATATCTTTGCTAAGTATGGGTATTGCTGACAAACACAGTAAGTTGGCTTAGCTTGTCTACTTGAAATGTAATATCGAATCCACTATATCTAGAGAAATATAAAACAATTTGAATGGCCTTTCCCAACAGGAAAAAAGAAAAAATATATAAAAAAAGAGTATTAAAAATAATCTGATGAGAAAAGCTGAGAAAAACTATAAGATGCTTCTCAATAATTATTTATGTACACGCTCACACCTAGCAATACTCTGGTTAGTGTGAAGTAGATATTTTCCTTTTATTGAGGGAGAGGGAAAGTGATCTCAATTTATTTTGTAGTTATTTCAGTATGCCTTGAGGTAAGAATGTGCCTGAGGGTAGGTAGAGCAAAGCAATTGATGTATGGTAAGTTATTATGCAAGGGTAACTTAGCCATTTGCTGGAGCTCTCTTTTTAAAATCTATCATGCTGTTTAAAATTTGCCTTGTTATGTTTGCTAGTTTTTCAAATAGATTTGGGCAACCATGCTTTGGTTCTCAATTAAACAGACAGTTTCTTTAGGCATTTTTTTGCTGCTTCACTGAAGTAAAGAAAATGTTTTATATCTGTTTATTACATTCACTGGCAGTTTCATTACTCTGAATATTCAAAACTCACAGAATGAGATGGCAGCTTGGAAGCAATCCAAAGTGCTCATGGTAAACGGTGTTTCAAAGAATCGTGTTCTGAATGATCTGATAAAGGTTGCACTTCTTTATTAGATTTATTGATGTCTCTCCTGAATGGTTGGGGCGTTGAGTGGAATTGCTAAAGGAAAATAGTAAATGTTTCCTTCTAGAAAGAAGTTGTTTGCATTGTAGTTTCAGTATGACACAGTTCTTGGCATTAGCCTTCTAAATATTGATTAATTCCAATTCTGTGTTGCAGCTTGTAGTTAGTTTCTAATAACTGAAACTGATGTAGCTGCCATATTGATGTTTTATGTGATACAGAAAGGTTTTGTCCTGCTTGCTTTGTTTTGAGGGATGGGAAAGCAAGCCCTGATTGCTCTGGTTTTCAGGACCTCTGTATAAAGCACTTTCTGTTACTTTGTGACCTACCAGTTCTTTAAAGTTCCTGGTACCCAGGGCTCAAATTGATGTAGTTTGTAGCGTATGGGTACTTTTTGATATGAAATAGCACCATACTGTGACCTTTTTTTTTTTTTTTTTTTTTGCTTCTCACAAATTGTGACATTCTGCTTCCTGTATGAACTGGCTGGTATCTGATCAAGGTGCAGGTGGTCACTGCACCCTGTGTGTGAGGCAGTGTTTCACTATGACATAGTACCAGTTCTCTGCATGTGGTAGAAGAACTACTTACCAAGAGCATCCTTACACACATACACAAAAGTAATTGCAGGCAGCTTTTCAGTAACACCCATTTAAGGTGGAGATACCTATGTGCACCATGGTGTTGATATGGGTTAATTTTTACATTCTCATGAGACAAAAAAAATCTCGTTCATCCTAACTCTCATAATCACAGTGTATCAGCTAGTCTTTTTATTTCTGTTATGTTTAGTCACAGCTGGAAAATTAATGTATTCTTCAACCTACTTGTTTTCAAACAGGTCTTGTTTTGATGAAGACTATAGTGTCTAAACATGCAATATCAAAATGATTTTGCTGTCTTTTATGGGTTAATTAGAAAAGATAATATAATTTAGGAATTTTTCTTAACTTTAAGGAATCTTTGCTGGATATTTCTATGAATGCTTCTGTTTGAGCAAAGAAGTGTTCAGAAGAAACCTGAGTAGGCACAGAAAGAAACAAAAGAGAAAGAGAGAAAGAAAGAATAAGAAGGAAACAAACCAGAATAGCCACAGGTTACAGAGAGATTTATTTCTTTATTATATTTTTTTTTTTTGTATTTCACTGCTACTTGAGAGTTCCTATCTACAACTGGCTGTGTGGTTCCCATCCTGAAAAAAATTGCTTTCTAACCAGACAACACAGACGGTGTGAGAAAGGAAGTGTAATCTCCATTTTACAGTTAGGAAAGAGGCAGAGCTAGGGTCTGAGTGTTCCCAGGTCACACACGATGTCTCTGGGAGAGCCAGAAATTTGACCCACATATGTTGCTTGAGTCTCACTGAGTCACAAGACAAGTCTTTTCTCAAAATAGAAGAAAATGCATTTGTTCAATATACTCATCTCAATGCTTTTTCTGTGGATGTTTTTTGGAACATCTGGGTTTTTTTCTATTTTGATTCATCCTGTTTTCTTGTCTTTCGTTTCCTAGTTTGCATTAATATTTAATGTGTTATAGAATGAGATTTAAAACTTCACTGTGTGAAGAATTGAATGAAGCTGAGTTTAAATAATAGTTTGAACATAATTAAACCATTCTTTCACAGAGATTATATTTCTAGATAATCTTTATTGCCATTCCTATGTAAAAGATTTAAATCTGTTTCTGTCTCTTTCATAAATTGATGCATATGCAAAGATAGCATGCTATTTCAGATGTGCTTATAAGAAAAAACTTTTTTTTGGTACTTACTGTATTAAAAACAAGCTAGTAATAGCTTAGACTGTAGGTTTTAATTATTTTCTTTCTAAAGTATTCGGAAATTGGTAATTTTTGATGTACTGTGGATAGCCTGAAATTGGTGTGTCTGATCCCTTCCTCTGCTGGTGATATGTGCTGGATCTTCCCATGGTCTTTCCCCGGAGAACAGTTGTCTGGTTTTGTATTGGGGAATTTCTTCAGCGATGTAGGTGCAAAGTGAGTCTTTCCTTTAGTGATTTAAATTTCTCCTAAGACCTGTTTTTACCAGAACACATGAAGAAACTAGCTGTCTAAATCCCAATGAGCTAAAGTCTCTTTACATATTGGAAAGCCACAACATTTTATCCTGTAACTGGAAAAATTATCTGGGAGCCATTGAAGAGTTGGAAACTTTTGGACTATGTCAGCTTTTAATATCTGAAGACTGTTTCAGAGGTTGGGAGTGCTACTGGACACATATGTAAAATATCAGCCTTTGACATAGTTGTGGCAGCTTGGCTTTGTTAACAGGTTGACATTCACTGTGTAGAATGGATTTAAACAATCTGCTGAATTCCTAATATGAGGACTGGATTTACTCTATTTTTCCTGTATTTTACTGAAGTTGCAAGCTGGTATAATGTTGTCAGTGATTGTGGGGAACAGCAATAAAAACAGCCAAAAGTTAGTTTTGTACTAGCACATCTAAGAAGAGACTCGCAGGTGGAAGACAGGTTTTGCATAGTGTTCAGGAGCTCATCTATAGCCTTCTTTTTAGGCCTACCATTCTATTTTTTTCAAGCTCTCTGAAGGATCTACCTGGACTGTCTCCAGGTAGAACAAGTAGAACCACTCTGAAGAGATGCTGAATGAGCGTTAAATGACAAATTGGTGTCACCACAAGGTGTACTGGCAGAAAGATCTTGCTGGTTTACATCTTGCAGTGTTTTATCTTAAACTGAAACCTTAGGAAACAATTGGACTGACTGGCAAGCAATCAGTGTTTGAGTGTGACTCTTAAACAAGACTAGTGTTTATACCATGTTCAGTCTGCCTTTGGAAAATTAACTACAAAATGAAGGGCACCTTGGTATGCATCTGTTTTAGGATTCTCTTGAAAAAATACTCCAAAGATTACAACTGTCCAGGCATATGGAATAGTAATTGCTTGCAAATACATTTTATGATTTTTAGCTCAGCTTTGTCAGCTGCAACTGCTGACTGTGCCTATTTAGTCAAAGAATGTATTATGAAAACAGACAGACTACTAAGAGGAGAAATGGGGATGAAAAGAAGAAACCTAGATACTAAATATACTTTCTTAATCAAGATTATTGAAATTCTACACCTAAAAAAAAGGCTGGAATTTTTTAGTAGTGAGTGTATTGTGTTCTTATTTAATAATGGGCTATATAGATACATATTATGTGCTTCTTCCTTTCCTCTATGCAATGGTATTTTAAAATACTGTGAACTTCACAAGGAATGGCTAAAAAAGGGCTCTTTTAATTGCATACTCACAGTATACTCATGTTCAGCTCTCAGTTGTGAGACCAAGGACGTTTACTTTTTTTCTGTGAGCTTCAAAAGTTTGTTGAAGGTTAAGCCTTGAAATTTTGCAGCCTTTTAATTCTGATGTAGCCATGCTGTTCACTGTGTCAAGATGTTTCTCAGAGCCCTTGCTAATCATTGTTGCCACCTCGGAGAGGACTAGAGGAACCACAGAAACATCACAACCAACACAAATTAATCAATTTTATTTCCTCATCTCTGTAACTGCTAATTAAAATGAACCTTCTCTAGTTCAATGGAAAACTTATGTGCACAAAGGACATTGACTCCTTTTGATAGGCTTACTGAAAGAAAAATGAGCTTTAGAATTAATAGTAACTAAGAAAAGGGAATGGTAAGTTAAAATCCTGTGAAGTACTTCATAAAACTCGGTTCTGAGAAAAATCAATTCCAGAACTCTGGCTGGAGTTCTACAGTCATCTTTTTTTATTCTTCATCTAAACTGAACAGTCTTAATTATTTTCACTTCCACTGTGTGTGCAAGGTTAGTGGCAGTTCATAAGGCACAAGGTGCTCTTCAGTGCATGGCCTGGGCAGCAGTAAGCAGTGCTTGTCATCAGGCATGTCTGTTTCCAGTCAAACAAGCTCAAAAGAGTTTACAGCAAGTAGCACATATCACAGAGCACTTTTTAAGATTTTGCTTGTAAAATGAATGGATATATTTACTAAAGGGAAAAAGTGCCCTTTGTGATTGATTGAAAATGTTATTTTTACTTTCTTCTTACTAGGTTTGCAAATAATAACCTTAACATTTTAGATGCGATGAGAACGATTAAATTTCCTCAGAATAGAATAAATTCTGGTTTATTAATAAAAAATAGATTAATGTGAATTTGGATTAATTGTGAAAGAACGAGTAAAGACCTTCTCCAACAACAGGATAGCTGCATGTCTTTGAAAGTCAGATCTAGTCCAAGCAACTAGAACGCGAAAAAACTGTTGCAAAGACTTTTTGAACTGGGCTTTGTTCAAATGTCAATAGTTTTTATCTTCAACACTCTTAAAGGAAAAGGAAATTTCAGTGAAAATCTCTGCTACTTGGCAGTGGGAGTAAGCTTAAAACGTAATTGACAAACCATAGAACAGAGCTAGGTTTTGTTCCTTCCTGGAAATTGTTCTGTTCTTTTCTGTCGCTCAAGCATTATTTTGTGGAGAAGCGATCTAGAAATTGTTGATTGAGAACTTATATATTCTGTTGATTTGCAGGAGAAAGAGACTTTAAGGACATAAGCCTATCTGATCATAAAAATCCATATTTCCTTGATACTTGATATATTAAGTATATATAAACTTGCTATATAGTTGAGTTTTAAAAATGAAGCAGAGTCAAAACTTGATGTCTAAAGTATCACCTGATATGTATGAGATGTGTGCCCATGCAAAGTGAGTAACTTTCAGAGCTGTAACCAAACCACACAATAAATGAGTAGACCATATATTTTGGACTGTCTTCCATGGCCTCTAACTCTTCTGCGTCAGTCAGTACAAAATCTGACATTCATCACTAACTGTCTCCAAAGTTAACATTCATAAGAATGTTTCCTCTGTTTTCTGTCCAAAAATATTACAAAGGCTGGGGTATACAAAAACTCCAGCCACAGAAAGAATTCTAGCTGAGGTCAGTAATAGTACTGTTCTTATATAAGAAAGTGTAATATTGGGATTTGGTGTCCCTGACACCAGGCCTTTCAACTGATGGAAAGGTAAAATTCGTAGCGTAGACCCAATACTTGTATTTGACATTAATGATATATAAAGCTTATGTAATTCTTATGATAGTTGAAACAAATGTTTAATAATAAATAATTGTGGTACTTTACTGAGAAATAAGATAAGAAGCATTGCTTATGCAGGGAAGGACTGGACTCTTGTATGGGGAAGAACTGGGTAACATTGAGGACTGGAGCACTTGAGTGAAATTTGCATTTAAAGACCGAGCAAATGTCTGTTTCCAGTGATGGGTTATGACTTTGACATGAAGACAAATTGAGGGAGCTTCCTGACTGTCTCAGTTGGTCAAATGATGACAGTGAGTCAGCAGTGTGATTTACCTCTGACTAACGCAAACATTTCTTAAGTAATATCAAGGAAGCTATTTCCAGGACAAGCAAAAGTATTGATGGCATTTGCAAAAGGCAGTGCTAAACTTTGGAATCCAGGGTGCAAAAATGAGCACATGAACGGAAGGCTTGTCCTCCACAAGGAGACTGAGAAAGCATGGTTTATTTAGTCCATGGGATGAAAGTTGAGAAGAGTTTCTAGATGTATTCTATAAATACGTTATGGATGTAAACATCAGCAGAGAAGAGAGAAGACATTTAACCTGACAGTCAATGATGATACAAGAAACTGAGTACAAACTAGTTGTGGATAAATTTAAGCTAGAAATTAGAAGAAGGTAGGCAAGTCTAGGACAGAATTTTTCCTGCATCACTGAGCTAGGTCTTATTCTATACTATTACAAGTGCTGCTTTAAAAATAAGCACATTTTTTCCCCAACTTTCTAGCTCCTGTTAGAAAGTTTTCAGCACCAGAATGAATCAGATTCTGGAACTGCTGTCCACTAAATGAAGTGTAGGTAAAAGGCCCAGCTGTTTTAAAGTGAAAATTGTGTCCACAAATAGGATCGTGTGATGTAGTTAACTCTGACAACACAGCGCTGCTTCATGACCTGGTGATCTGTATGAGCTCTGTGCCCCATTCCTATTTCTGTTACTGCGTTAAATTTCTAGATATTTGTTGTCTTCCCTGGATGGGTTACTCTTTTAAGACTTTTTTTGAAATTTCCTGATTATGACCAGTGGCCATCTTCCTTACTTCATATTTATCACTTTGCTTGAATGTGTCAACAGTGAATTAGCACTAAATGGTCTGAGAAAAGTGGTTAATATAGATTAATCTATATTTTTTTTTTCCTTTGAATTTACTTTCTTGAAGATACATCAAAGATGAGTTTGGTTCATAAACATGTTTAGAAGATAAATACAGGAGAGGAAAAGAATCCTGTTTTATGGTATTTGTAAAGCTCAGAAACAAATCCTTTATATGCAGTAATTGACCTGTGTGATATGTTTTTCCCAGTTTGTTTCAGATCCTTGTGCCAGCAACCCCTGTCACCATGGTAACTGCAGCACTAGCGGTGATGGCTACCTCTGTCTCTGTAGTGAAGGCTATGAGGGAACAAACTGTGAGCACTCATTTCACAGCCTTCCAGTCTCCCAGTGGACAGAGTCGACGTCACCAAGACAGAGCAGACCGGTTTCATCCACCTTGGAACCTGACATTGTTCTTCCTCGTTCAAGAGCAACCGTGACGTTACCTACATGGCAGCCAAAAGTGGGACAGAAAGTTGTAGACCTGAAATGGGATGAAATAGAGGTGAGAATATTCTGTCTAAATGAAAATGCACAGAAAAGAACTTTTAAGTGTGATCATTGTTGGGTTGTCATTTGTGCACGATTTCATGGATGCCTGCATGAGGGAGCTGAAGATACGATCTCTGCCCTGAGTTAATATGCTAGTAAAATTAAATGCAAAAAAATTTGATACTTGTTAAAAGTAATAGGCTTAAGTTGGCCAGTGCGTTGTATTGGGTATTTCTTTGCAATGGGAAAATACTGTTTCTTGCAGTCATTTGTATGACACCATATCTCCAAACATCAAATAAATTTAGGAAAACCAAAAGGTTAAAGCAATACCTTTAATATATTTTTTGCAATTTGCAGTTATAATTGCATGTTGTTTTGAAAAATATGTGTCCCTGCAGTGTTAAGAAAACATAGCTATTTGAGGATTGAAAGTGGTAGTCGATACATTACACAGTGCCCGACTCTAGAGATGCAATGATGGTGGAGGAAACTTTTAAACATTTGTTGTATCTTTTAGTAAAATGACACATGTAACAATATCTGGTAAGGCTACAACCAGAAAGCACATGACATATGAGCCTTAAGAAATGTGATCTTTGCTTTCTACTGTTTTGTACACTGTTTTATTAGTAATTCTTGGATGTCTTGCATAGACTCTAGTATCTGCAAAAATTAAAAAAAAGTATCAAACTTAAGTCAGTTACCACTAACTATTAACCTTTACATGTGAAAACCAAGTATAGATAGAAAGTATGTTTGCTCACAAACAAAGACTAATTGATTATTTATCTCTTGATAACTTTTTCATGTATTAAGTTCATTCTGTCACGTGACAGTCCTCCTCCCTTCTTCTTTGAAGTCCCTCACTTCAAGGATGATTTGTAGTTCTCTTCATTGTCACTATCTTTCTTGGAGGTGTGAGGCCAGTACTTCTGCATATGCTGTTCCTACAAAAGTTGGTACTGGAAGTCTCCATCTGATCCAGAGATCACCCACCTATAATAATGTGCAAAATGCATCCCTAAGAACAGTCTGCCATAGATGCGAGCATCTGTTTTGGGGTAATGGTAGTGCCTTTTTTTAGGTTTTTTTAGATCAACCTAGTGCCAAGCACTAGAGGTAATGAAGCTTGTTGGTGAAGAAATCTTATCATTTCTGTAGGCAAAGAATTAAAATCTTTGTGACGACCTTTCCTTAATGAAAAATACATTGTAGAGTAAAGTCATTTCATTTGAATTTATTCAGGAATAAATAGGTAAAATGTCAGCTGTGTCTGTTTTTGAAGTGTTCCAAAGAGTGTGATTCTTCTGAAGTGTTTTCACATACTACATAATGAGAAAGTGAACAGGCATGAGTTTAATCCTGGAAAAAGTATATTTTTCATCATTCTTTGCTAGCCCAAAGAAATTTGTTCATGTTTTTACTGTAATATTTATTTAAATCAATTTTTGAAAGTAAAATCAACTTATGTAAAATATATGTTTGATGTGTTATGATTCCAATTATATCTGAGGTGTAAGCAGTTATAGGTCTGTATCCCATTTCAGTGGGAGTTCTGGTGGGCAATGTCTGGCAAACAGACCTTTATTTCTTGGGATTCCATTTTCCATATCTATTATTTTACAGTAGCACATATGTAAGGCACTAAGGATGGAGTTGGGAGAGAGCACTGAAGCAGAAACAAACAATGATCTGCTTTTATTACTTAGTTTAAATGCAGTGTCATCTCTGCATGGGTGCTCCATATGTCCTGATCAATTAAGGGCATGCCCTTCTTTGTACCAGATTTCCCTCGTGTGTCTTCCTCCATCTGTGGTCTAGTCTTGTATAAGTAACATTTCTGCCTGGTTTGCGTTTTAGGTAGATTCACTAAGCATTTCAGCTAAACAGATCGTTCACAAGTGGGTATTTTAATAGCTGAAATTCACCCTTTTGCATGTCTGCTGTTACCTGAGAAATACATACAGGTTATCAATTGTGATTGCATTATTAACACTAACATGGAAATTACCAGTTACCCTATTATGAAATTACTTGTGTTGATATATTTTTAATATATTGTGATGAGTCTTGTATTTTTCACAATCTTTCCAGTGTAGCATAATGGCCTTCTTTTCTTTGGAATTCACAGTGAGAGAGATGCCTATGAAAAAGAAAGATTTCAGTTGTCTGATTCAAGGCATTGTCTCTGATCTATGTTAAACTAAAGAGAGTTGATTTGTCTGAAGGTCTGTGTTCCAAAGCCTCTTTGGTGGAGGCTTCTAGAGTAAAGTGTTAAGCATGAAAATACTATTTTTCTTCATAGCTTTAAAAGCTTTGCAAAGCTTGATCCTTTCTTGCCTTCTTAAAAGGAAGAAAATAAAGTAACTGTAGGTTTTGCATTGCAAAAATCTACTGTCTTGATCTTCCTTGAGATTCAGAGGCAACAAAGACTGCTATTATTGTTGTGCTGGGTTTTTTTAAATCTTCTAAGTCAGCCTATTCTATACTGATACTGCAAGTAAACTAGTTATGTTCTTCATACTCTTTTGTCTGTCTGCCCACCCAGATTTTGCCAGAACCTCTCCAAATGAAAGCTCTCACTATCTTGCAAGGACGAAGTTTCCATGGAAACTTTTTCAGGAAGTTTTGGGAACTCAAAAAATGGACACTTGAGAGAAGTAAACTGAGAGGCATGATGTATGGTTATAGTTGGACATTTTTTCTGTATCCCTTAGATTCTAGGGATAGACTTGGCAGTGCTTGCTTGACTGAACCTTCTCGGTAACGTCTGTGCCAGTAGACAACATACAGGTGTATTTGAATACAGTTTCATTTCTTGGAGACCTCTTGCTATAAGAAGTTAGTCTTTTCCTGCTATGCAGATTCAGGGCTACAAACACAGATCGTTAAGAGAAAAATATACTTGTCTGTTGGTTTCTTTAGTATAATAGGAATTTATCTTTGTGTTGAGCTGTTGAAAGAGAACTTTTTTCCTACTTTGGGCAACCAAATTGTTCCACTTGCAAGAGAGACACAACTAGCAATCCACATTTCCCCAGTTCCATGATCTTTTCTGTTAGTGTAGAAAAGATATATATTAGCCAATAATAGAAGAAAAAAGAAACCACCTCATTAATCCTACTCAACTAGCAGATCCAAAAAAGGTTTCTATGTACAAAATCAACTGTAAGAATAGCAGTACTGTACTCATATATATATTACTTTTCCTTAATAGCTCTCAGTTTTTTTTCAAAGGAAATCAGCAGTATTATTCACATTTTACAGATGGAGATACTGAAGCACAGAGCAGTAAAGTGATTTGCCAGGTGCACAGTCAGGAATTAGAATGCTAAGCATGTGAGTCTTAGTCTAACCTTTTATTTATACTGCGATACTACTGCTCAGGTACAAGCTTTTGAAACTAGTGATTAGAGTTTACAATAAACTTGTAATTCCCCTTGCAATGGGGACAGCATTTGTTTTACATATGTTCTTACTGAGTAAATTGTAAGCCTTTAAAAGGAGTATGGCTGGGTTAGGTGGAAAATCCTGAGAGAGAGTGCTCCTGCTCTGCAGCAATGGAATATGCTTAAGGAATAATACTGCTTGAAACAGAGACCTTTGAATCTTTGACTGCTTTACATGTTGCTAAATGTTCATGCATTTTTTGCCAAAGTATGCTATGGGTGCAGAAGGGAGCTGAACAGAATCATGGAGGAGAGATCCATTTGAGGTTGCTGGATACATAGAAACTCCATCCTTAGAAATGACACCTTAGGAAAATCTTCGACACGGAAATGGGTGGAGGCTGGAGGAAATACGCCTGCCCTTTTCTTATCCTATTTTCTTGGCATTCCCTCTTATGATTGCTGTTGGAGTTAAAGTACTGGAATTTTTGTACTTTTGGTTTGACTTAATACAGCCCTTCTTATACCTATATATAAGATTTCTTTTAGAAGCCTCTATTATTTTTCTTCTGCTTTTAGAAAAAGTTATCATATAAGCAAATAAGGAGACTGAAGGAAACACAGATTTTGTTAGAATAATCTTAACTTTCTTCTGGAATAAATCTGTAACTTCACTAAATCTCCCCTTTACAATATTTGAGTATGGAACTTTCTGTACAAGCGCTATTCTGATAGACAACTTGGTCTAAGTGTTTCTGGATAGGTGATACACTTTATTATATTTATTTTCAAAACACAAACCAAAACTTCTCTAAAAGCTCAATATGCTCAAACAAAACTTATGTGAAGCTCACATAAACCTTAGTTTAGTATGTTCCATTGCTAAAAGATATTTAATGGATAGTCATAAATACTAGCTTTCCTAAAATCAGAACTCTTGTATCCCCTTTAAGGACAGAAAGACCCTATAGAAAATTTTAGTGATTGCATTTATGTCAAGATGCCAAAGCCCTGCTTGTCTGAATCTATATTGGTGGGTGGGCTCAGCACTTTTGGTTTTCCAGTGTTGCCTTTAAAAAGTATCTGGATTCTTAACTATTCCTTCAGGAATTATCCCATCTTGAAGTCTTTGAGAGCCTGAGCAAAACCAAAAACAAAACCCCCCAAACCCCCCCCAAAAACCCCCAAACAAAATAACAACAACCCCCACCCCCAAAAAAACCCACCAAAAAAAACCCCAAAAAACCAAAACCAAAAACCAAACAACAAAACCCCACCTGATGTGTTTACTGCCTTTCAGTGTTTTGGTGTAGAAGTATCTATGGCTGACTTTGGTTGAAGTTTATGTCCTAGCTTACTCTCCAGTGACCTGAGCTCATACACTGCATGTAATGATTTGATTATGTGGAATTTTTGCTCAAAGAGCTTGTTTCCACAGTGTTTACCTTTATTATTCCAAACAGCTCCATATACTCTGGAATAAGAAATGACCATTATTTATTCAAAGGAAGTAATATCTATTGAATGACTGGGTCATGGTTTAACCAGGGGGTAGGCAGCCTCACGCAGCTGCTTGCTCACTTCCCCACCCAGTGCAATGGGGGAGAGAATTGGATGGATAAAAGTGTGAAAATTCGTGGGTTGAGATAAAGACAGGTTAATAATTAAAAAAAGGGAGAAAAAGAAAACAACAAAGAAAAAACCCAAACAAAACAAAGAAAAACAAGTGATGCAAAAAAAACCCCAATTACTCACCACCAACCGATGCCCAACCAGTCTCTGAGCAACAGCAGCCCTGGCCAACTTCCAGCCCCCACATCCTAGTTTTATTGCCGAGAATGACATCATACGATATAGGATGTCCCTTTGGTCAGTTGGGGTCAGCTGTCCTGCTATGTCCCCCCAAAATTGTTGTGCACCCCCAGCCTACTTGCTGGCAGTGCAGTCTGAGAAGCAGAAAAGGCCTCGATGCTGTGTTAGCACTCTTCAGCAATAACTAAAACATCCCCATTATCAACCTTGCTTTCATCACAAGTCCAAAACATAGCACCGTGCAAGTCACTGTGAAGAAAATCAACTCTTATCATAGCCAAAACCAGTACAGACTGATTGTCAGATTTTTATGAAGCTGACATTGATTTTGCTGGCTAGCTTGAAACAAGAAGGCATCTGGCTAATATGATTACCCAGGTAATCTATCTGAGAAAGTGTCATTGTGTAAGATAACCTATAAGATAACCTACTGTGCCTCCTGAAGCATCTGCCTCCTGGTGTAATATTGACATTGTTAACCTGTGACAGAAATACAAAGTTTTAATAGTGTTATCTAAAGAATTGCCATGCATCAGAGTGCACTGAATCCTCTTGGCAGTGCATTTGCTGATTCTACAGAGTGGCTTTTGCTCAGATGAGCAAAGAAACACAAACTGCCAGCGACAGAATTCGCTGGGTGGATGTGCAACCTTCCTTACATCACATTTCCATGCTACAATAACTGGCAAGCCTTCTTCATTTGATACTGTTTTTGGATGCAGTCTGTCAGTCTTCCCTTAGTGTTCTTCAGAGAAGCACTACTCCTACTCTAAACACTTTTACTTTTCTCTCTCCCTGGTGAGATATGTTAGAAGTAAGGCTTCATTTTCTTTCTGTTCTAGTTTTCTTTCAAGCATTGTCCCATATGAAACCCTGGAGGGTAGAAACAAATACACTCGTGGAGGTTAAACTGTGTGACACTAGATTTTCAGAAGCAGTAGTTTTTGTATGCTACAGGGCAAGGGAACTGCTTTTCTTTCTCTTATAATTTTGTTCTGTTTGAATGAGATTTCCGTGCCAGAAACAATCCTGGTTTATTACTTGGCATTTTGACTACAAGAAGATAGTAATTGATCCCCCTCTTACAGTTCTATTATATTGCCTTTTATTTTCCTACTTCTCTCTTCCCTTTCTAATTCTTTGCAGACAGATGTTCAATATCTTCTAGTCAGGATCTAGCCTGTTTTATTTCTTTCACGTATTATTTTTCCCCTGCATAAGGAAGTCTGACAAACATTCTGTTTCTTAGAAAATAAGAGATAACTCTTGCCACCCCTAGAGGGTTGGAAAAGAAGAAATCCTGCAGGCCTTATCCTGATGGAAAAGTCGATACATGTTCAGAAAAGGTAAAACTACACATTATAAGCATGCTTTATTGAATTGAAAATTAATATGTAATCCCTTGGAAGAAGATTTGAAAGAGTTAGTGTTTGCAAGAGCATTCCTGATAACGCATCCATCGTGACAGTTTCTCTCCTACTGAAGAAATGAAAGGTTATCTTTCTTAATGACCATGTCAGTTTTCATGGGAGACCACCCCGGAACATAACCTTGTTTTTCACAAAGAACTCATTTTCATACTATTTCAGTTAACATAATGTCTTTTCAAATATGTTTAAATTTTTAAGCATAGAGTTTTTTCTTTTAAGTACTGATCTTTTCTGTAAGATGAATTTGTATTCATCTCATTTATTTAGTTCAAGGATGATGTGTGGAAATGATGTGTGCATTCATGCATTCTGTTTAATTCCAGACTAATTTGCCCCACTTTGCTTTGGCTGCAAGACCGCGCGGATTTCTTTCTTGCCCCATTAGCAGGTAAAAACAGGAGAATGGCTTTTTGAGATGGAAGGACCAGAAATTAACCAAACAGAACCTTCACAGCTCTCACAAGAGGAAAGCATCAATTAAAACCACCCAGGTGTCTGTGTGTGCACACACATGTGCACATACTTATTTGTGTAACCTTTGGGGATATTTTCAAAATGAAGCACTCTTATTGTATGTTAGAGTAGGGTTTTCTGAAAGCTGTGATGTCACTGAAATTACAGTGGCAATTTACAGGAAAGACTTAGTAGGCAACTGGTTCATGGGGTGATTTTTACTCACAGAATCACAGTGTAGGTGAGGCTGGAATGGAACTCTGGAGGTTGTCTAGTCCAACCGCCTTGCTCAAAGCAGGGCCAACTACAGCGGGTTGCTCAGAACAGTGTTCAGTTGAGTCTTAGATATCTCCAAGGATAGAGAGTCCACAAGATACCTGGGCAGCCTCTTCCAGTGTTCAGAAGTATAATTAGTTTTCAGAAATATTCATTAATATCTTGTTAATAGGGTAGTGAGGAATTGCTAAGGCTAATGTGAATTTGGTCATTCCACTGACAGCCCACTTTTAAGTCTGAGGAAAGCGTGGCATGTTTTGCAATTTGCCTTCTGCAATGCTTTAAACCCAGGCGGTTGAGATATAAAAGAAATGCAAACATGTATCATGATAGCGGAATGGCTGTGTTTTGCACTGTTCAGGACTAGACTGCCTGTGTTGATAAGACCTTGTAGAATTACAAATGCCTGGTCAGCTTTCCAAGAAACATACTATGAAATTTCATATACAAAAATATCTTCAGAGAACCACTTTCAGTAGTGAGAGACTGCGTATATGTATCCTAGCATAAACGTAGGCTTAGAGTCTGTATGTCACTTTTCTTAGCCTCATTGAATTAAAGGCTAGTATACTTAATTTATCAAAGTAATAAAGACACTCATGTAAAAATATTGCCTTGGGATTATCTATGTATTTCAGCACTCTTCGAATTAAGTGTATATCTCATTATTCTGGTTGGTGTGTAAGGCAGGAGAATATCTGTACAATTCACACTATTTAATTTTTTCAGAAAAGTTGTAATATGGAAGAATGGTCTGTTACTCTCTTCTTAGGTACAACACCTGATTTCCTTTGCAATCTCATCTATACTACTGCTATGGCCTGGTAAGGTAATTTTCTAGCCAAGTCACTGCTGACTTGCTAAGGTCCATGTAGAGATTGTAGGAATAGGTACTCTTATGGAGACTTCACTCTTGCTTTCTCAAATAATGCTGCCCTTTTACCCATGTAAAGACTTGGGAAATTAACACTGTTAAAACATTTGAAGCAGAAATTAAATTTTTATATATTATGTTCTCTTTTAAAAAAGAAGAACATGATTTAGATGCAAACTTAGGGAACGCGTATGTAAATAGAAGTTCTGTGTTTCCTATCAGCAATTTGATATTTAAGCATTTTGAACTGGCAGTAACATATTGAAGAGCAGCTCTTCAATATATTCTGTGCTGGTGTCGGAGCTTATCTTTGTAAGCAGGTCCTAAGCATATTTTAGGATCTGGCAGGTGCATGAAGTTTTTTGTTTTCTTTGGTGACTATTTTTAAAGTAGCTGCATCATTTGTGTAGTATCTATAAATCTGTTCTCCAAGGAGCTTCCTTCCTGGCTTAAAGGTTCTGTACTATTGAACGCTTCAGGGAAATTCTGGAAGAGTTTGTCATTGCAGTTATGTGTAATGTTTTTTAAGATTGTCTTTAAATAAGTTTAGATGGTCTGTTTGTATTCTTTACTTCAGCCATCTCACTTTTTAAATTTTGAAGAGGAATTAGGATAGGAATGCTCTTTATTTTACTTTCTGAAAATCATTTAAGTCATTTAAGTGTATTTTCCAGTGAGTTGTGTTTTAAATATCTATCAGTTCTAGCAGATTTTTTTCTTTTAGTGTTTGGTTTTTTTTTTTCCATTTTCACAAGGTTAAATCTCAGCTCTTGTTATGCAGCCACTTTGTTCAGCTCTTGCTTCTTTAATTTTTTGTCGTTTTTTTATTCTAGTTTCAAAGAGATTAATACCCTTTACTTTACAAACTTCTAATATTGAATAGTAAGGTAAATGAAATGCTTAAATTACTTTTTTTTCCTTTATGTTCCAAGGTAATGGATGCATGAAATTGTAAAATTCTGTAAATACTTTAAAAGCGAGTGTATTTTTAGATGTCGTGTAAGACTGTGTGATAATAGAGATGTTGATTTCTTTTTTTTCCTCCGTTCCAGTAGCCATATAGATTCTCAAAGCAAATGAGAGTTTAAATGTTGGTAAATATAAAAGGAAGAGTGTTAGCCAAACTAATTTTGGATTCATTGTGCTTTGAATATTAGCTCCATAATTTTGACTTCCAAGATTGAAAAACTGTAATGGATATATTATCTTTTTCCAAAATTTATTTGAACAAATACAATAAAATTGCATCTCACTTTATTTTCATAAACTACATATATTCATATTATATGTGCCAAAGAATTCAATAATGAATTGAGTAATCCAGACATTTTTGGGAAATGCGAATACTGAGTACGTCCTGCCTGAGTCAAAATCAACTCTGAGTCTCCTAAAAATTATTGCTTACATCATATTCTGGACTTCTATTGTTCATGTTTTCACAGGTGTTTCATAGTAATGTTTAAAATATGAATTTGAATTATAATTAAATTTACAAATTAGATACTGGCTTTTTCTTTGATGAATGATTAATTCATCGAAGTGTGTCAGGTTGCATTTTCACTTTGCCAGTAAGGTTGACGTAAAAAGGTTGCACATGTATTCTAGATGACTGAAAAAATAACATTGCAAAATCTGCCTAGCAATTTGAAGATGATACTGACTGATTTTTTTTGTTACTGTGATATTTCATAGGCAAGCTGATGAAGATACTTGAGAACTACTTAATGAAAACTGTTGATGATGTTAATGTAGGCAATATAAAGACTCAACTATGCCACATAAAATTTTACTTATTTGAAATAAAGGCATCATTGGAAACGTTAATGGTTTTCAAACTGCCTTTATGAAATTCTACTTTACAAGATATGAATAATTAAAGAGTTTGTCTGTGATTCCTCTGTGTTGTATGGCATCCTGTATGGTGTCTTGATCTAGTTAATACAGTAACTGATTTCTATGCCTACCAGGCATCACAGATTGGGCAAATACATCCTTTTACACTCAACTGTGCTCATATTTTTTTTTTCCATCTGAAAGCACTGTTTGTCCGAGCAACTTTTACTTGGAAAGAATAGCACTGGGCAAATGGGAGAGTATTTATTTTTTCAAAGTAATCTGTGTTTGGAAAAAACCATTTCAATACAGTAGAAAGACGATATCAGTATTTGTTATTATAAATCCTCCAAGATCACCTAAATTAAGGATGTAATATTTCTTGGATGTGGCAAATGTTAGAGATTTATTTGTTATTTTAAAAGACCAGAAGCCTATTAATCTTTTCTAAACGTGATCACTTTTAAAGGAAGATGCCTTTAGAAGTTCACAGTTATATGCAGGATTTTTTTTGTTAAAACAAAAATCTAAAAGGATCATTATGTGAATTTTCAGAACTTTTGTTGGCAGCTTAAATGTTTTGATGAATGTTTTGGTCCCTGCTGATGATTTTTAAAAGATGACTGCTGGACTATTAGTGTTGTTTTTAAAAAATTCTTTCATGTTTTTTTTTTGGTCAGATTTTCTGGTTTAGTGTTAAATAGAACTATTTTTTTTTCAGATAACCCCAGATGTGGCTTGTGGAAATGCCAGTTCCAATACCTCTGCTGGAGGCCGGCTTATTTCCTTTGAAGTTCCACAGAATACATCTATAAAGTAAGAATATTTGTCATGTGTGATGAAATACAAAAATGCTTTTATTTTAATTTGCCTAGATATTTTAGACAACAGTTTTTCAGATAGGCAGATTTGTCAAATGGCTAAAAGTGTATGAAAGAACTTCAGACAGACTTCAGGAATCTAGCAGTGCCACAACAGCTCTTGGCTTGGTCTAATTTTTTCCACATATTTAATGTTTTAGAAGACGTAATAATGTAAACTGTCTCTGGGCTATCAGAATGCATTAGAATTAGGGCAGACATGTTGAAGATGTCAGTTTGGAGAGCATACGACACTTCCTTTCTCCTTTGTGCAGTGAACACTTCTTTTCCCCCTTTAATCTCAAGATGTACTTGCTGGTAGAAAGTGTTATTGTGACTATATAAATGCATGTATTTTGAGCATTTGTATTTGATGTCTGGATTATTGCTTTGGGTGTCATCATCAGCTGTGAGATCTTTGTGTATGTCCTACAAACCACATTTCTCAAAAATTTGAATTTATTCCATGTTAATCACTTTTCAAACTCATGCTTTTTAGATCAAATACTTGCTTTGTTACTTTTAATTAACAGATCCTGACTTCCTAGAAAGATCTGATTCTGTCAGCTGGAATGAGGCATTTTTTATTGGAAATTTTATTTCAAATAAAAATCTGCCAACGTAGTTCTCTGGCTCACAACTTTACTGCAATTTTAGACTTAGATTTTCCCAAAATAGCCTACTTTTCTCATACTGTCATCTTATCTTTCAGAATCCCACCTTTCAGTTAAAAAAAGGCCATACTTGCAGGAAAAAACAAACTGATGCAAGCAGACAAGCTGCAGACAGTTTGGAGCAGTAACTGTTAAACGTGGGAGCTATCCGACTCTTCCCATGGGACTTTGAATCGTGCTCATTCATGAGCGTTCAGCCTAAGTCAGGAAGAGATCTATGAGTGTGGATGCTCTGGCTGGCTGGAATCTGTAAGCAAACAAGTGTAAGCAAACAAGTGCCTTTTCTTGAAATCAGGAATAAGCAGGTGTTTGTGGATTCTACACCTGTGTTTAAGACCCTTGATGGAGGGACCCTGTTTTAAAGGAGTTTGCAGAGTACAGAGTCATTTTTGGTCATTTTTTACCCTATAAATCTTTAGTAGTGCTTTATATTTGGGTAGATTAATGCAGATCAATATCTATCTTTATTTCATTGTATTTCCTGTGTTAAAGGCCCCAGTAACCTCCCTAGTTCAATGGCTATCTATGAAAGGAAAATAGTTTCAGTTTAGTAATTTTATTTTGTTTTGATTGTCAAGTGTGACATAAATTGTGAAACTAGTTGCTATCCTGTTCTAAAAGTGAGATGGCCAGCTTTGGTGGTAACCATGGGACTTGTTCTTAAAGAGGACCCAAAATACTATGAAAAAATTTGCTTCTTATGATGTCTAGTTGCAACATTTTTTTCAATTTGTGTCAAACATGATTAGAAAACTTTGCATTTCTCGTTTTGAATTAAAATAAGAAGTGACAAGGGAGAAACTGCCTTGCGTTTTTAGCAGGATTGAAACAATTTCAGTACAGGAAATTGTGGAATGGAACTTCATCTCTGGGTATTTGGAGGCTTGTTTTCAGCA
>NW_009632166.1:62377-66092 GCF_000690535.1 Cariama cristata
CAGGAGAGAATTACCAGTTTTCAGTGGTTGTGCAGTTGAATTTTTGGTGGATTGTTCAGACTAATTTGGGACTCCTTTAGAGGAAATTAATGCAAATATTTGGGAACTTGCCAGAAACATGACAGATTATTTTTTTTTTTTTTTTTTTTTTTTTTTTTAATGGAAGTGTGTAGGGGAAAAAAGTATCCTGAGAGGAAAGAAACGCTGACATAGATACAGTGCTCCCTAGTGGAGCCGACAGTATATATGCAGGTGTAGATATTTATCCAACCTGTCAGTATTCATGAAGGCACTGTGGAACTCGGTGACCTTGGGAACATTACATGACTCATTTGATTTACAAGAATAGACTGTTCTGAACCGTCGATCTGGTGTGTCAAACGAATGAGGATTTCTACCAGGATCCATCTCCCTGTATTGAATGAACATTGAATGTTCTTCAGTAAACAAGAGGGCTGGATGTACTTCAGCTGCAGAAAATGATGGTACTGTACATGTAGAACGGAGGTATTGTTCAAAAAGGCAAAAATACAAAGACTGAATAAGGATGCTTGACTATTATATAATATTTATGTAAAACTCTTTTTGGGCACTAAGGTGATATCCTTCAAGTATCAGAAATTGAGACTCTGTATGATTAAATATGCTATTACATATACTATTATGCAAATCTTACCATTGAGGCATTTTTTATTTTTGTGGATCTGCTAAAAACTATCAGGCCTTTTCCTGATTCCATACTTGGTACATTTAAGTTTTCTTCCTTTATTGCTAAGCTTTTGTTCTGCAGTGATGTACTTTCCTAATAACATTAATTTCCCTCAGTGTAAATATTCTTGTAATTTCTTTTCTTAGAATAAGGCAAGATGCTACTGCCTCTCTTATCCTGCTATGGAAGGTCACAGCCACTGGATTTAAACAGTGTTCACTTATTGATGGCAGAAGTGTCACTCTTCTCCAGGCACTCGGTGGACTTGTTCTTTCTGAAGAAATGCTGGCATTAGGAAACAACTACTTTATTGGTGAGTAACATGCTGACTTTCTGTTTATCACCTCTAGGTGACAGCCGATGGTTTACCCAACATTTAGAGAAGCAAAGAGGTAATTCCCTTCATTTAAGTGCTGCTGAAAGATCCAGATGCAATATTGGGACCATGTTTTAGACATTGGTTCATTCAAAGCAGACAAGAGGTACACTAAATTCTTGCACAGGTGGCACCATTCAGTTTAAAATCTAGATGGTGACTTTTGACCAATATCTTTAGACGATGCAAGGTATTTTATATGTTCTATTTTAATGAACTGTAAAGTTTTTGATATCTGCTACAGTAAATAACTCAAAGTTTGAGGTGTTTCTTTGTCAGATATTGTATCATGGGATACTTTGTAAAGAAGCTTAAGCCTGTACACAGTAAACTTGAAAAAATTGAAATATAATAGGAAATCTAGTCATCTAACTCATACTACTTTTTCTCTTCTAGTTTTGTCTCTGTGAATATGAAACCTTAGAAATATACTATATGTTTCAATGGGCAATTAAATGTTAAGCATCTTTTGGAAGGGGTGTAATGAAAATAGGCTGATACATTATTTTTAAGTGTATGGGAAATAATACTGATTTAATGCAGTATTTATGCATAGACACAATAGACTTAATTAAATTGAGCTTTCTGGGCAGATGGTTTATTATACCAATGACATGAAATCAAAGTCATTATAATAACAGTGTTTATTGTAAACTGCTGGAAACACAGTATATCTTATAATGAAGTATAAGCTGCCACAAATTGTTATTCGGGAGTTTATCATGCTAATAAATGTAAAATTAAAAGCATTCTGATTCAGAAACATTGGGCCAAATTCTAAGTGAGTAGCTAATACAGAAAAAACCCCAAATGTAGAAGCAGTGCCATGTTCTCTCCTTTTTGAGCTGTCAGTTAGCAAAGATATTGCTTGAAGGTTGTTAGTGTAATCATTTAATTACCATCAGCGGTGGTTTCTTTTAGTGATATTTATTTTCAAATAATTTTCCAGTTCCTTATATTTTCTTTATTATTCACTTCCATCCAAGACACTTAGTTTTAGCTTTTTTTTTAATCTAATTTTGAATTTAATTTATCAGAGTTAAAACTCTCCTCATATTCTTCCTCAGGAATAAATTTTTGCATTTGCCTTGTGGTAGTTAACGTAGGATAAAAGTAAGTAAAAACTTGCTGAAGACAGTGTAATTTGTAACTTTTATGCACTCATGAAAGTACCTAAAGGCACAACTTTGTCTGTAAGCTCCCAGAGAGAGGCCCTAAGTTGCTCTGTGAAGACTCCACTTGACTGTACATGTCATACAGCATAAGCTATTAATTTAGATAACTAAAATGAATATTATCTTACTCTCTCATAGTCTGTCTTGTCCTTCTTGTAGCTGTCTTTCTGTCACTGGGATTTTTACTTTGAATTGTTTACTGCGTGCTAGATAACATGAGGTGAAAATATACCTTTTCCTTGATGAATATAAACCAAGGTTTAGCTCATAAAAATTGAACTAATGATCTTGCTTATTTCATGCAGCACAAGTTTTCTGAGACCTCTTATTTAATTCCGTCTGGCTTTTGATACTTTCTTTGGTCTTTCTTCTTAATGTCCTGATAGTGAAATTCTTTGTAGAATTTTCCAGTTGTTGTAGTGTAATTTGATTTATGTAAAGAAAATGACTTATGAATGTGTGTGCATGGAGCAGCAGGGAGACTCCAATAATACAGTGATACATTCATGAATAGGAGCATCTGAGTGCTTAGTAAGATGAGTGCAGATATAGTGCATCTGAATTTTTATAAATCCTATTTATTTTAGCAAATGGATGGATTACCTGTAATTCTTTTGATAGAAAGTAAATATGAAACATTCCCTCTGCATATCTTTTAGTCCTGAGGCATGGCAACTCTATGCTATGATATAATCAAGTAATGAGATATCTCAACTGTTTTCTGGAGTAAATTATTTTATGTGGCCTTAATTTAGTTATAGCTTTTCCCAGAATAATTTCCTTTTATTGAAACACTTGAGCAGAAAAAGGGTGAAATGCTAAAGGAATATGGAAACTGAAACATGAATTTGTTAATTAAAAAGTGTTTGTGACCTATCAACATGTATTGCAAGAAAGCAAAAAACCAGTAACCTCTGAATTTTCTTCTCAATTGTACGGAAATAGTCTTACTTTCATCATCAGTTCTCGTCTAATAAAGTGTAAGTCTTGGCTGTAAAACTTAAAAAGGAACTCAGTCATTTAATGTGAAAAATGCTGAATTTTATGTGAATAATTAATAATAATTAATAATACAATAATGCAGCATGTGCTTTTATTGATGATATTTAAGCTAAAACAATCATGAGGTCACAAGATACTGTAGGATGCTGTAAGCACTGAATCACACAGTAAGGCTCTGGGCCTGATTTGCTGATTGTGTGATTCAGGGCACAATGTCTAGAGGTTGGAAGGAATACTGCCTCTGAGATCTTAAAATACAGACCTTGATCATAGTGCTGTTTACCCCAGAGACAGTACCTGCACTGTATGAGAATGAAGGGTTTGAGGGAAGAAGAAGAGTATAAGACAACCAAACAAAAAAGAGCAGTCTGTTTTCTATAATGTGATTTATAAAATGGCTGCTGCATCTGCACACAGTCTTTCACAGTGCAGGAAGAGAGTTATGATGCTGTG
>NW_009632166.1:66138-73341 GCF_000690535.1 Cariama cristata
AAGCCCCAGTAGAGGGTAAAGAGTACTAGCTTGAAGACTGGCTTGTACCTTCTGTAACACATTCTTACCATGGCTGCTTTGCTTGGAGTATTTTTAATGAGGGAGTTTGCAAGATTTGATACTACACATGTGCCAGTCTTCTAAAATAATATATTTGATTAGAAATTATACTTATTAGCCAATGGGAAAAAGACCAATGTGGTTCAGGTTTTGAAGTAAAAAAGCCCCTGAAAGTACTGATTCACTTGGTAGGTTAGGTGGGTTAGGCGTTGGATGGAGCACAGAGCATATCCCAAGGTGCTGGTGGCTTTTAATGCCAACTTACTACTAGATGAAGGTAACCACTAGATGGTTGATCTGCAGTACAAGCCACATGAACTGTGGATCTCTGCTCACTGTTTGCAACAAAAACGCTCAATTTGATGCCAAGAGAATGTCAGAATTTTTATGCCTGAATTCAGGACTTTAAAAAAAAAAAAAAAGCAAACGCTTTCAATATCTGTACAGAAAAACATCTATTCTGTGTAGTGCTATGGGTGGATATTGAGATTTGCCAAAGAGATAGTTGGGAAGTGAAGGAGGAGGGAATTAGTCATATTTAAAAATAAGAGATGGCAATAAAGGGATCAACATTTAAAACATTAATTCATGGAAAGTCTGCCTTCTACTTCAGTAGAGTTATAGCTTCATACTATTTGTCCCAATGTTCTTTGAAGTTAATGAGTGATTCTTGTATAAACTATTTATTGTAGTTATAAAATATCTCACCAGTATTTGTTTTAATTCAGGATCTTCATATCTTCATGCTAGCAATAATGGTACTAGAGTATTTGAAAATTAGTAACTGACAGACTTTACCTTGTTACAGTCACACACCTGTTCTTCATTGCAGTATACCTTGAAAAACTGAAATCAGATTAAAAACTTTTTACAAGTCTGGAAAAATGAGATAAGAGTACCCTGATGCACCATCAGTTTGTGCATGAGTCTTTCAGACTGGAGTTCTCGTGTATGTTGATAGGTTACAGCTAAGGATCTCTGTGGTGAGTTGAAAGTCCTGCTTGTGTGTTTTGGAGGGAATCTAATCCACCCAACATCGTGCACTTCTGTCTTTCAGGGAACAGTATACTGGATTTGGGAACGTGTACAGGAACATGTATATCTTTTTCTATACAAGTTTGTTGTAAGTGCATAAGATTTACTGAATTTATTAAATAATATCTCTCTTGAGAAAAGGATGCGTTAACATTTTCCTTTAGAAAATAAAAAAGGCCTTGTGGAAGGACTTTGAAGGACATTTTCAGCTTGTATGGCAGCTCAAAAATCTTCTGTGATTTGTTGCATGCATCTTTTTTATCCAAAAGTGCAATCACACTGTGATTGAAAACCAGAACATTTATTCTGAAAACACAGTCTGCTATCAAAATAGTGAAAAAAACACCTGTCGATGTGAGTCTTAGTCAGTTGTATTTTTGCACAGTTTCCAGTCTACTTGGTAAACTAGTATAGGTATACCTATACTGGTATACAGTTAGTAAATTATATTTAACAGTCTAATTCTGCTAGTAATCAAAACTACCATAGCTTTTTTGTTATTGTTGGATGGATTTGGAAATTGGGTAATAAAAATGCGTATTGTATGATTATGACTTCAGTTTTAAGAAGTGTTTATTTTGAGATTTTGGCCATAATGTAGAGCATGGAGTTGACAGAGCTGACTCTGTGTGCATGCAACCTATTTCCTCCCTTTCTCCCAACATAAATAAATGCAATTATGTTTTCAAGTCTTTGTCATGGTTATTAGGATATTACTTCTGTTGACAAAACCTGCTTCTCATCGGCTTCCATGATAAAATGTTGGAAAAATTGCTTTTCTGCCTTGGTGTGCCCACTGCTGAAGCTGCAATGATGGGTGTTGTTTCAGAAAAATAATAGAGCAGACAGTTGGGCGTTAGTATTTTGCCTCCATTTCCCTGTAGGTAATACGATAGAAAAGTTTGTATATCTCTAGTTGTTTAAAAATGCTTGTAAATAGCTTGAAATTACTTGCTTTTTGACTTTGTTCTTTATTTAGCACTTCCAAGATGCAGCTTAAAAAGCAGCTTTCATGAGATATTGCTACCTTAGGTTTTTAATTTATTGTCTACTTATAAAATAAGAGGAAGAAATTTATAAGCAAAATTGCTATTTCTCAGATAAGACCTTACAGATAATAAGGTTTAACATTTAATATAGTTGAATATTTTTATCTGAATAGAAAATAAATCTTCCAGTACAGTCTTTAAATTATAATGCTTATTTTCATCACAGAAGAGAAAAACTGATGTGTCAGGTGTGTCATCTGGTTTTCTGCAAGATGCCCAGCATTTTAGATCAATACAATTTGACTAATTGGTTTAAACTATAGTTTTAAAGTATTTCAAAAGTATTTCCTTAAATAAAATTGGTAGCTGTACAAACTCACTTGAAAATGGACACTACAGCATCTTTATGGTGAGTTGAAGAATACTGATGCTATTCAAATGCTGGCACCTGTAAGGCAGCTTGCTTGCATTCCACAAAACTTTTTGAAGTTTTGCTTAAAATGGAAAATTAATGCTTCGCTCCTCAAGCACAAGAGGTCTTTTGCATTTTAAAAAGTGTGTGAACCATATGCATATATGTACAGAAAGAATAATATTTTCCTATCCAGAATGCTGTCCTGCCTTTCTAATGCAATGAAGTATTTTCTTTAATACCTCTGCCCTAAGCAGTTATTTGCTCTCTTGATGCTCTTTGGGTTGTTTAATGAATCTCTTTGCAACATCTCATCATATATTAACAAGTGGTCACCACTAATAAGACTGCAGACATATTGAACAGGCAAAATGCAACTTAGTGTACAAAATACTACATTAAAAATAAATAATCTAAAGAGATCTTTTGAAACAAGTGAGTCTGATTTTTCTGGCTCTTTTTATCTGGCTATAGCATTTCTGACTAGGCAAGTTGTTAACTGCGTCTTTTGGATGGTGTGTTTTGTGTTGTTACATGTCTTTAAAATGCACATTTCCATGGAAAGAAAAGAGTTTGCTGCACGTCAAAATTGTTTTTACTTAAGCAAAAGTGAAATAGGACAATTTTATTTCATAATAGGAGATGCGTGAATTGAATTCACTGAAAGCCACGTAATCAAGTTACTCTAGCTTTAACAAGTTACCATGTGTCAACTGAGCATCTGTGTGAGCTCCTAGCCCATGGCATATGTGCTGTCATTTGACTTAACCCTCTTTCACTTTGGACTAAATTAAATCACATTGCCTTGCACATGTCGCAGTTGGAGTGTTCATGCAGTTGTGCTGCTCAACCGACATGCAGTAATGTGTGTGCGTGTGAGTAGTTACTTCTGTGCAAGTCAGCCTTGCTGGTGGGGGAATCTAGTGGCAACTGCTCCAGTTAATGAGGTTTTCATTTTTATGTGTGCAATTTGCCTGGAAGGGCCCTGTTCTAGGAAGTATTGAGTATTGTGCTCAACTGTGAACATTTCCCTGGGGTTCTGGGCATAAGAGCTAACCTTGCAGAAAATGGCCTTTTGATAAACAGTAGCAGCAGCAGAAGTGCGAACAGCGTAAAAAGTTCAATGAAGTGTTAATTTCAATGAGTTTTAAAAAAAAAAGGTAAGCATTCAGCTGAAATTCAAACCATTCTGAAGAATGTTGTTAGGCTATATAAGAAAGGATATCTTTATAGATATGATAAAAATCAATATCCTACCCTGCCCATCATGATCAAGTTACATGTACCACGTCTCACATATAAGTAGATGTAAACATTAGACTATTTACTTTTTTTATACATTATATTATGTTTTAAGCTAGCATCTAAATAAATTCTACTTTTTAGAGTCATCTTTTAATTAATCAGCAAATTATTCAAAATTAATTTTTATTCACTGCTACTTCTAGTAAGTAGCCTATCTTTGGAGGTTCATCTGCTCAAATTTGTAATGCTTGATGAAATACCTTTTGTTTGTTTATTTTTAAGATTTCTCTTTCTTCAAATATGACTTATGTGACCCATTCACAGTCAAGATATTTACATTCAGTTGATCACATGGTTGTTTGCACTGTGAGATCTTGGACAGACTGCTTAACCTGATCTGTAAAATAACGATACTGATGCATAATTTAAAGGAAAATGTGAGGCACGTTTTAATAATGCTTGTAAAATATTCTGAGACCTTCAGCTAGTAGTGTAACATACTCTACAGTGTATTTAAAAGTAGTGTAGCCACTCATAAGTATTTTAAGTTGAACTAGTCACTATAGATAAATCCTAGCTAACCTTGCTATCCAATCTACCACAGCTCCCCTTATCACAGTCCCAGCTATGTCATTTGTATTCCACCACACTTAACTGCTTTTGTGAAGTGTGGTATCAGAGGTTCTGGTGGTCTACATTTGTGCCCAAAATAGCTCACTGCCAGCTTGGCAGCATTGTGGAGATGCTGATAAATAAGCACATAACGGGGAAATTATGATACAGGAAATCTACTAGAAGATTAGTCTTGTCACCCTGCACTGGGCTTTCACCATTATTTTGGACAGTAAGCAGAGTCCTTGAAACAATGACAGAAGGTCATACTCTAAGCTACTGTCACATCTCCTAAATAAACTGTATGTAAATCGTTTCATAAGTGTAAATGTGCTCTTGCTAGCTGACTATTTCAGAGTCCTATCGTGGGTTTTGATGCAGTCAAGCTATTAAGTTGGGTAATTGTTTAGTAACAGTGAAATTCAGAAATTGCCATTTGTTATAGCGGGAATGTAATGGAACATGTGTTTGGGGATTTTTCTATGCTAAGTGAATCCAACTGGTTTGCTCAGTTCATGAATATATTTTAACTGTCAGTCCTGCAAAACTGAGCTTCAGCTTGAAAGTCAAGCTGTGTGCTATTTCTTCCCAAAGTTTTGGTAATAATTTTCTGACACCGAAATTTTGCTTTCTGTGTAACACTATCATTGTCCATCTGCCTCTGATAGAATTGCAGTAATGTTACTGAGAATATAACGTGACCAGCAGCACATTTATCTTTATCACTGTAATGATGATTATGTCCAAGAAGAAAGTATATGTTTGATTTTCAGAGTCCAGGATGAGTTTTCAGTGTTGGTAGTGAAGGAAGAAAACATATCTATTTTTAAACTGAATGTGACTATGATGTCAATTTGGAGAAGAAAAAAAAAATGCAATGAGAAGTTTTATAGTCTCATTAACAGCAACAAAAACGTCTTTAAATTGCTGTTTCATGTGAATTTTTGAAAAATAATAAGTATTTGAAACAGTTCTTGAACTGATTCTCAGTAAATTATATATATATTTTCAAAAGCAGTATCTGACCAAGGCTTCTGTGACAAAGCACAGTAAGCATGCTGATCTGTATAGAATTTGGGAGAGTTGTACCACTTATAGTGCTATTTGTGGGCAAAATAGCAGTTTTGTTAATGCAGCTGTATTTTTGTATCCCCAGATGCTATATTGCCTAGCAGTGTCATTAGAGAATGATCTCAGATGTTCTGTACAAGTATCCTATGGCACTGATGGCACAGAAGTACTGCATCAAAGATTGCGAATGTCCTTGACTACCTGTTTCTCACTTCTTGTTTTCGGCTATGTATGATAATCATCCTAAGGCAAACTAGGAAAGGATTCCTGACCCATTTTTTTCAAATTCTGTAGAACTGTATTAGTGTCAGGGCCCTGAGGGTATTAGTAGGCCTTAATGACCCTGACCATTAGGGTCAGGGTGATAAATGATTGTCTATTTGTAAATTAAAAGCATGCCTCTACTCAAACAAAGGTAAATTTTCACAATCAAGTTTATCATGGGAACATCTTGTTATGCTTTCTCATTTGTTAAGTCTCTAAAATGAGTTGAACACGGCTTCCATGAATGAGTGGAATGATTAAACTCTCTTAGATTTGATAGATGAATAACTTCTGTTTGAGATTGTGATATACAGTGCAATAAGAGAGGGAAATTGGTTTGCATAGTTAAACTGAATTTACTACTTTATGCTTAGATCCAAAAAGGCACTTAAGCATGATAGCAATTGAAGACCACTGCAGGGGTCTATACTATAGTCTTGAATGTTATCTATACCATATGATACATGGACAGTGTGAGTGTTATGGACATGAAATAATCTTTGGATAAAATTTGGATGTTAAAAATTTTAGGAGAAAGGACTAGAATTCAAGTTTCTCTTTGTCTTTTTTTTTGGTGAGTACTGTAATAAAAATTTAGTTCTTTTTCCTAACTTCCTTTCTTCAAATTATTCTGATGTCTGCAAAGTTCAATGGCCACAAAAGAAAAGGTTGAGCATATTGACCACTCCTGATTAGCTTTAGCTTGCTGGATAACATTTTCTCCTGTGATGTGAGAGATGTGGTCAAACAGAAAATTCCTCTTGGATCTTTTACACTTTAGGTTAATTGTATAACTTTCCATTATCTCCGGATGAACTAGCAGACGAATTTATGTAGCTTCTATCATGGACCGCTAAGGCTTATAAACTGTGGTTCAATATGCGCTGATAGGAGCTGTATTGTTTCTGGAAGCTGAAATCAGGTCTAGAAGTATTACAGCTTCATTATGTTACTACATGACACAAACTGAAGATGTGGTGCAGGCACACCCAGTACCACTGCTTTGCTCCTGAAGGACTAATACTAACTGTTTTTCTTCCATTTGTAAATATCCTAGTTTCCCATTTTCCAAATAATGAATAACTGACTGTACTGTACACTGGGAATGGGGTGGAGAAATGACATCACCTTATTTTGGGGCCCTTTTTTTTTTTTTTTTTTTTTTTTCCCTTACCAATGCCTTTAGTGCCAGGGCTATATACTGTGCAGGGAACCTGTAGGCCCCTAGTGCCTTTGAGAACTCTACTGCTTTGCAAGATATTGAAGCTGGCTACTGACCCCAAAAGCTTTTGGTGTGGGAAAGTGTTGAGAGAGAAAAAGAGAACAAATGAAACTGATAGACATCCCACTGCTGTCTTATTTCCTTGGGAAACCAGGGTAAAAATAAGTTGAAAACTTAGGGATTGATGCATCATTGTAAGAGAGTGCCCAAACCCCTTGGCAGTCATTCTCTCTCTTATCCAAGAAATCTTTAGGTAGACTCAAAGACCATGTCCTGGTTTGGCTAAAACAGGG
>NW_009632167.1:0-1516 GCF_000690535.1 Cariama cristata
ACATATATAAATTAAAAACCATAAAATGTAATCAATATGGCCTACAAATAATCACAGCGCACAGACGTCTATGTCAATATATCCGTACATCCAACATACACAATGATTGCACGGAGACCAAAGCCAGCGCCCCGCAGGGACTCGCATCCTCGGAGCTGAGCCTCCGCCCCTGCCCTGCGCGAGGCACAGAGGTTGTGTTCGGGTGCTTTAATTCCGCATTTTGAGCTCCCGGGATGAGGCTGATGTCTTCTGTTCGCTCCCTACGATCACTTTTCTCCCTGATACCTGATTTTGTAGGGTTGAGGGTTTGGTTATTGTATTGTCCTTTGGGCGTTAGGTTGGTTTAATGAGAAAAATGATGACGGTTTCACCCTCCGCAGCTGCCAGCTCCCAGGGCAGGGGCGACAGGCGCAGGTGAGAAGAGCAGCTGATGTTATTTTTTTATTTCTTGTCGATCTGCACAAGCAACCTGAGGACAAGGAGGGTGGGGGGGGTCCTGCCCGGTGCCCATCAGTCTGCTCGCAGCCAAAACCAAGGGGATTCAGGTACATTTTTGGCTCTCAGAGCTTCAGATATTGACTCTATTTCTTACTTGTTTTGTCTTGGGACCTACAAAACAGCCTTTGTTTTCTTTCTTTTAAATCCATCTTGTTTGGTGTAGATGTATCCTCCGCTGCTTCTCGTGTTTGTTGGCCCAGCGCTGGTGCAGAGGGTTCCTGCCTTTGGGAGAACGTGCTGAAAAAATCCCTTAAGGCCCTGAATTGCAACATAATCCAGCTACAAATCCCATCTGGAATCCGTCAGAAGCGACGAGCCCCGACATACCTCCACCAAGCTCCCTCGACGCCTTCAAAGCCCTCTGATCTCCTCCGTGGAAATGCTGCCATCAGATAAGGCTCAGCCCCTGCCAAAAGAGGCAAAACATCTGCTTGGCTGCAGAAAGTGGGACTAGACCAAACCTAACCTCGCTCCTAATTTTTAATTTTTGGGGGGGAATTGGCTTCTCGTGCAGGTTCTCCCTTGCACGGGGAGGCTGCAGCTTTCCTGGTGGTCCCTGAACCCCGAGGATGAGGTGCTGCCAAGCCCTTGGGGATGGTGGCATTAATGCGTGGAGGGAGCAGGGCCGGCGATGTGGCAGCTCGTGGAAAAGCAATAAAATCTGGGACTAACCAAATATTCAGACTCAATCGAAAACAAGAAGCCATCTTTATATCTCAAATCTTTTCTTCCACTTGAAAAATTTCTCCCTAAATGCAATTCTGAAGCACCTGGTTGTCCAGAAAAGCTCCTGGAGCTCCCTTGGGGGAACCAAACTTGGCAGCAGCCCGACAAAACATGAGCCCCCAGCGCTGCTCGGGCATGGCTCGGCAGAGGAAGGGTTAACGCTGGTCTTTGGGTGCCTTTAACTGTGAGCAAAATCCCCGAATCCTGCCAAACCTTGTTAGTCCATGAGCAGGGTGAAGGGCAACGACGCTAATTGGAGTGACGGCCTTGCCCCGGCGGCCTCCAGAGCTGC
>NW_009632167.1:1550-4363 GCF_000690535.1 Cariama cristata
ATGAGCTTCCCTGCCGTTAACAGGTGCTGGGTCACTCCCTGGCCCCCCCCAAAACCCTGACACCCCCATCACCCGGTGTGAGTGACCCGCTCGCCTGCCCGTGGGGGCATTTCTCCCTCCAGCTGCCAGGGAGGGATTTTGATCCGTCTTTGTGCAGCAGCAGCATCAGGAGCTGCAGCAGCAACCTGTGTCCCCAGGGCCATGAGGGGGTGCGGGACCCCCCTACCCCGCACCCAGCATCCTGGGGAAGAGGTGCTGCAGCCTGTGGGATTAGGGGCACTGGGATAAACCGAGAGGGGAAACACGGAGCAGGTGTTGCTGGAAAAGCCGTGACCTGCAGGACTGAAACTTTTGTATTTTTGCTTAAAGCCCGGGCGAGAGGAGCGCTGCGGCCCTGGCAGCACCGGTGGCGGGCACGGGGCCGGCTCCAGTCCCCCCCTCAGCAGCAGTAAATCAAACTCCCAATGCTGCCTCCGCCCCAGACCCTGGGGTCTTCGCGTTAATCAGATTTAGTCGGATCAGGGATGGTAGAGGAGCAGGCAAAGAGCTGCACCATCCCACAAGTTCATGTGCCTGATACCAGGGCTGAGGATGGGCTCGACCCGGCTCCCGGCATCAGGTGAGCTCCTGGCCTCCTTCTCCCACCATAAGCAAAGCGTGCCCTGCCTCCCCAAGCACAAACCATCCTTAAAGGCCTTTCCTCCCTCCTGGGATAGCAGGGAAATGGCGGCCTTGTCAAAGAGCTCTTGGAGCAACCTGGGTGCAGGGAGGATGCTTTGCTCTGCGGGGATGGAGGGATGCTCCTGGCAATGGAGGGAACTTCGTGGGGATGGAGGGAAACTCACGGAGGTGGAGGGAACCTCCTGGGGATGGACGGATGCTCCTGGGGAGGAATGGATGCTCACAGGGAGGGAGGGATGCTCATGAGGAAGGATGGATGCTCATGGGAATGGAGGGACACTCGCAGGGAGGGAAGGATGCTCCCAAGGACAGAGGGATGCTCCCAAGGACAGAGGGACTCTCCTGCGCATGGCAAGGAGAGTGGGACCTCCAGACAGCTTGAGGTCTTGCCTGCTTCGAGTGAAGACAACGAGCCTGGGTTTGCAAAGCGGTTGAGCGGTGTAAATAGCTTTGTAGCACCAAACCGGGCAGGTTCTGGGAGGATGTGAGGGGAGAAGCCGCGCTGTTAATCCTGTGCAAGGTCCCGAGTGCAGGCGATGTCCCACGAGAGTCCTCGGGTGGCTGCTGCTTGGGGCAGTTTGGCAGGACACACGGCAGTTTTTCCACCCAAACCCCGGGGGCAGAAACCCCTCCGTTGCCCTGGAAAAGGAGAAGCCCCGGGGAAATGCGAGGTCTCACCCCAGCGAGGCGGAGGAGCCCCAGGCCCGGGCAGTGTCGCCCCCGGTTTCCCCGCCGGGTTTGGGGAGCCCAGGGGGAAACCCTTGGGGCCAGGAGGGCTGCGGGGAATCACCCCCCAAAAGCAGCCCTCCCCAGAGGCCAGCTGGGATTTTTAATGCAATAGTGCCACCCCGTGCGAGCCCAGGGCGCCCGGCTGCCGTGACAAGTGGCACCGGTGGCCTTGGCTGGGACAAAGATGGGTGACAGGCAGGATGGGGCCCACGGCCACAGTGGGGTGGTGGCACTGGGGATCAAAACAGCCCGGGGTGGGACACACGGCCACGGGCACGGCAGCAAGGGGCGACGGCTGCGTCCCCAACGGGAATCGCTGGATTCCTTCGCACTTGGGAACCTGCAGGTGCCAAAAAGGTCTGTGGTTTGTAGGGACACCACGAACCACAAAACAGGCAGAAATCACATCAAACTCGGGGCTTTCTCGAGCTGTTTTACGCTCTTCTCTACCTTTGCTGGTGGACTGCACCGGCGAGCAGCTCCTGGGCCGCGTGGTCCCCTCCTCTGCTCCCTGTCCTGCCCTGGAGGGAGCTGTGGGGATGGGGGGCACATGAGAACACCCCATCTCTGACCCACGAAGGGAGTCCTGTGTCCCCAGCCCTTCCCTCAGCCCCGGGAAGGGCCAACATCACCCGGGATAAACCTCACGCGGGATGTTTGGGATTACTGCGTTGTCACACTGCGTTTGCACGGTCTATGGGGGGGTGGTGGGGAGGAGGGGAGGCAATTATTTTGTGCGTGTATAAAGCGATGTTTAAGGCAGCGGCGATGCATCCTGAAATCCCACTGCCAGACGAGCGGCAGCAGCAAGGACGGATGGGTGGCAGGCGTCTCCCCAACAACCCAGGCACCCGAGGATGCCTCCAGGTGCAGTTCAGCGCATGCGAGATGAGCACCCAGGAGGAGGGAGTGGAGCGATGCCCCCGGTTTCAGGTCTTCAAAATTTCTTGCCGTGGAGGATTTCAACCCACCGTCACAACCCAACTCCCTCCGTCCTCACGTATCCCAGGGACCATTTCAGGGCATCAGATGGGGACAAGAAGCTCTCAGTACAGCATTTTTAGGGTCAAGTTTTGCTATTTTAGTACCCACCTCCCCCCCAAGTGCATGCACACATAAGGGCACATATGCGAATGCATGGACATGGCCACACACCCTGTACGGTCCCATCAAGGCTGTTGGGAAGGCACCTCCCCATCCTATAGGGTCCATATGGGATCACCGTGCCCCTAAGGCTACTGGAGGGATTTGTTGGACATAATGGCTGGAAGGAAGGAGACAGCCCCAGGCTGTGCAAATAAATAGAGAGCAGCGTTTGCACGCTGTTGAATAATGTGGGGGGGGAGATGATTTTGTGGCTGATGACTGGCATGACGCACACCCCCAGCGAGGCTTGAGACGCA
>NW_009632167.1:4394-5647 GCF_000690535.1 Cariama cristata
TCTCCGCTCAGATCCGAAAGGCTAATCCTCCAGGAATAATAGACGTAAGCCTCTCAGCTGGCTGCGCTGTCACTGCTCATCGCTGATGAGCTGATTAAAATCAAATGGAAAAGATTCAACTCACCCCCTCCAGGTACCCTGGGAGCCGGCCCAGGGGCAGGCGATGGAGAGGAGATGCTCCTTGGTGGGTTCGGTGGCTTTGCTCTGCCCTGTCCATCTGTCCGTCGCGGGTCTGTCCAGGCCTGGGTGCTTTTTAGCCAGGAGGGATGTTTCCAGCCTTCGTAATCTCTGCAAATCCCCTCCCTGCACTGCACCAGGAGGTCCCGGCAGCAACCGGCCCCTTTGAAGACAGCAGATTATCCATGTCCAAGTCGCCACCTGGAGCTGGAGGAAACAGTGCCAGAAAAATCGGTTACAGGCAAAATTTCCCATGAGGGAGCCCCTGCCCCGGTCCTTGGTCAGCCCCAGGGGACATCCCCAATGTTTTACTTTATTTAGTAGTTGTACGAAACAGCCATTGCCGCTCTGGATATAAGACTTGGCAAACACACCATGTCATAGCAGAAAACCGTGAGATTGCCTTGGATTTGAGAAATTTCTGCAGCCCTCCGCCAGAATTTGGCAAAATGGTGGTTGGGAAAGGGACCTCCATCTCCCCAGGGTCACGTCCCTGCTCCTGGGAAGCAATGGGAGCATGTGGAAAGGCATCATGCAAACAGAGGTGATGGGATGGGGAATTTGGGTTTTGAAAGTGGTTTTTTGAGTTGGAGTGATCTACTGGCAGGATTGGAAATGTCGCTTCACATCTACAGCAGACACAGGGCGGCATCGGAAAGCCCGGTCCTACCTGCAAGGCTGCCCAAGGTCACTTGGCTGCTCTTGCCCTGGTAGAGAAGAGAGACAAAGCTGGAGCTCAAGCTGTGCACACGCCTGCTTGCTCCTGCCTCTGGTTTTTCTGCCGATTTCTTTGGTAATTCTCTGTCGTCACTGGTGGCTCTTTTCCAGGTCTTGCCCATGACCTGCAGTTGCTTCTGCTTTTGGAAAAGAACAGGAATTATATTACAGGGCCCCGCTGCAAACTGGAAATGTGGATCAAAGCATGTGGGGGGGTGTCTCCTGTTGATTTAACCCCATTTTTGGGGTGATCCCGCCCTGGCTGGGTGTAGGGTCCCACTCTGCCATGGTCGTCTCCCCTTTGGAATCCCTTTTCTTCAGGGTTTTACTGGATTATTGGTTGGCCTTTCAGTGGGGTC
>NW_009632167.1:5676-6077 GCF_000690535.1 Cariama cristata
TCCTCCAGTGGTGACCCACAGAGGTGACATCTCCTGCAAGCCACAAAGTCTGGTTAACATTTAGCCAACCTTTCTACACAGCTGCATTAATTACCCACCCGAGCTGCACTAATTACCCGTCCGAGCAGAGAGGAGAGGAGATGCCAGTGGGGAAAGCGGGGCAGAAAGAGCCGGGGCTGGGACTGGGGCTGTGACCCAGAGACTCCAGATCCACCCTGGCCCCCATCCCTCCTGCAATGCCCCTAGGGTGTATATAGTATATCTAGCTATACATTTCTATACCTATATGCTATCCCATATGTGTGTCTAATAGATCAGCTCTCACACTGAAGGGAATACTCTGAAGCTTGCCTCTCCCGCCACGAGCCGCACCCCAAAAGCCCACGTGCCCCAAGAACTGC
>NW_009632167.1:6299-6501 GCF_000690535.1 Cariama cristata
GAAAAAAAAAGAATGGTTGTGCTTTTCGCAACCCCCTGCCGCTCCCTGAGACCCCGCTTTTGGTGACCCATAAGAAGTCCCCCCAAATTCCTCACCAGGGGTTACAGCCCACCACGGGGCTGACCGAGACGGGGATTACATAGATTAACGCACATATACACCTATAGATATGCGCACACACATATATAAAAACACCCTTAGA
>NW_009632168.1:0-2092 GCF_000690535.1 Cariama cristata
TCTCTTGGGGACTTTGGGATCCCCTCCTGTGGCTCCTGACCAGGAAACCTGCCATGGGCAGCAGGTCGCACTGACCCAGCAAAGCACCCGTCACTGCCGGTGAGGGATTTGGTGAGGGGGATGGAGCGCGAGGTCTGCACGGTGTGCGTGGCACCGTGCTGTGATGGTGAGCACGCACACCGCCTGGGTGCCAGTGAGAGGGCTGCAAATCCCAAATCCCCCCAGCCAGAGAGCACAGGGACCCACTGCCAGGTGAGATGTGGAGGCATCACCCCAGCAAACCCCAGGCAGCTCTGTGGTCGCCCTCGGTGGCTCCATCCTTGGTGCCAGCTGGGCGCAGGGAAGCTCACCACGCATCGCAGACTGCTCCGAGCTGTCCATCTCCGGAACCTCATCGTAGTCCTCGTCGTCCCCATACACACTGTTGTACTCAAGGTCATCGGTGTCGAGCATGACCCGCTCGTCCTGCCCTGGGAGACAGCGCTGGGCGTGAGCAGCCCTCGCCTCGCTCTCCATCCCCTCCGTCCTGCTCCCCCCAGCCATGGTCCCTGCTCTGCACACACACAGCCCACACCTGTGCATGCCTACACACACACACACACACACACACACACACTCCTTGCTGCCCTCTCCTCTCCCTGCTCTTTAATTAAAGCCCCCTGGGACCGGCAGCATGGCCACTGATGGATTATCCTTCAGTGCCTGCAAGCAGAGGGCAGGGACATGACTGGCCACACACATGGTAGAGGGGAAAAAGGGGGACAAGGACTAAAAGGACAGGGATGACACTCACCCTCCTCTTCCTCAGCATGTGACAACTTGAGAACAGGGACTTCATGAGTGCTGCCAGCTGGGAATTGCTGGGTGGAAAAGAGCCCTGCGAGGGGGAAGGACATGGTACAGGCATTAGGGATGAGGTGAGGGGGCCCAGCACACTCCCCCCCCTGCCTCCCAAGGGGAAACCACTCCATGCAGGTGTGGAGCAGCCCAGCACTGCCCTGGCACTATTGCAGCCTGCCGGGGTACATGGCCAGAGATGGGGACCTGGTGACATGACACCCCCTCCTCTCTCTGCACCACACACCAGGGCTGCCAGGAGGGCTCCCAGAGGAGGGACAGGCAGGAGGAGCTCCTGCCCAGTGAGACAGCACCCTCTGGGAGCCCAGCAGGATGGGGATGGGGATGGGCACAGGAAGGCACACATGCCCACAGGGCCAGATCTTGTAGGTCCTCTGGGCTCTCCATCACCTGTTTGGCCGTGCTCCCTCTCCTGGCGGACGCTTCTTCCTCCTCCCTGGGCAGAGTGGAGGTTGCTTCTGGCCTGAGCCCCCCAGCCTCCTTGGAGAGAAAGCGCCCACCTCATCCCAGCCCACCCCTTGCCCACATCCCTCCAGCCCACCCTCCCTTCCAGCAGTCCTGCAAGCCCGCTTGCCCTGGCTCTGGCACCCGAGCTTGGATGGGGCACAATCTGCGTGGTCCCTTCTCAATCGGGCAGACCTTGGCAGTGCCTGGACCCCGCTGGCACGACCCTGAGCCGGCTGCCCCTGGGGATCCCTGCTGTGCCCTCGCTTCTGCCACGCATCATCCCTTCTCCCTGTGCACAGTCCCATGCTGATGCTGACCCCGACCGAGGTGGTCCTGGAGGGTCCCAGCTGCCTCCAGCACCCCAAAAACCAGTGGCACTCCTGGGTGCTGGGACCCCTTTGGTGCCACACATGCAGGGCAGGGGCAGGGGGTTAGGAAGGGAGAGCTGCAACCTGAGTGCTCACGTGAATCCAGGTGCCGTGGGAGGTGGCCGCCACAGGCTGCAGGAGAGATGGGATGGGGGTTCAGGGGCAATGGGAGCCAGACCCCCAGCCCCAGAGCAGTGGTAGGGGATGCTCACCACAGTGCTGGTTCATCTCCTGCCTGACAAAAGCACGGATCTCCTCCTCCTGCCAGGCACATGGAGCGGCAATGGACCCACGTTGCAACAGGGCACAGTGCAATTAGAGAGGAGGAAAAAACCCCTTCCCCAGGCCCCAGTAGAGCCCGGAGGTGGGGGAAGTCCCTCCATCAGTGGCAATGGGATGGATCCGGCATCCCTTCCCAT